>NC_080054.1:6625178-6680178 GCF_026212465.1 Amaranthus tricolor
CTCGAGAAGTCCGCGGAATGTCTTTGTCCGTCCTTATTATTTAGCAGCAGGAGAATAGATGCAGGAGTCGGATCCTGATACATGCTCTAATGATGCCGCGGAAGCCCCAATACTTAGAATATTTTGGAATAAGGCAGCCCCCAAGGAGGGTCCGACTTATCGACCGCACAGATTTCCAAGGACCTGGATGTCTTTGAAGGAGATCACCATCAAGGCGGGTCCGACTTATAGACCCTACGGACAGGATGCTGGTTTGACCTGATCTACCTTCCTTTTCGTCGTCGTGATACGAGCCGGAGAGTTAAGGGAAAATATGATACCGCGGCATAAATGAGTTGACTCGCCAGTCAATGAGCCACATGTATGGAAGACGCGGCTTGAATATGTACTTAGATTTTTATTCTTCACTGAGGTACTTAAGGGAGTCCGACTTATAGATGTTGCGGGGGATTAAAAAAGACTTGGAATCGCTTGGAATCGCTTTCTTTGTTCTAACATGTCCCCCCTTTTCCTTCTAGGACACGGAAAGATTTTGTAATTCCATGCCTCGGCTGATACTGAAAAAACGGAAGCATCTCTCCCATACTTAGAATTTTTTTCACCCTAACTGGGGGCACTTGGGGGTCCGACTTATCGACCATGCGAACATCCCAACACTTGAAATAATTTGTATCTGTCCTGGGGTGTAATTCAGGGTCCGACTTGTCGACCCTACGGCTTTAACAGAATTTTTATAACTTAGAGAATCTGTTGTCATTTTACCCCATCTTGGTAGTCCGACTTATCAACTACCCGGTCATAATCAAGATCTGATACTTAGAAAAAGTTTTTCAATATTCCCCCTCATGGAGGGTCCGACTAATCGACTTCACGGACATTATATGAAAATACTTGGACAAATCTTTGACGTTTATCCCCTTGTTGGGGGTCCGACTTATCGACTCCCCGGTTTAGGTTTGGGATACCACCTTTCGTTCAAAGGATGTCTAGATTCGATGTTTTCAGCATTTATTGCTGCAATAAATAGGGTTGTTGGTGTAACAACCCGACTTACCGTTGACTGGGTAAACAGGGTCATCACTAGGTTCGTTTTCCAAGAAACTGAAATCACACTTCCAAAACTCAAGCAAAGGGGTCACAAGCTCTTCAACGTGACTAACTCAGCTAAATCCTAAAACCAACATCTAACTAATACACAAGATAGTCATACAATTCTCTACAAGACCGATATAACCAGCACAACCAAAACAAATATACATTTATCCAAAAACCTAATACAAAATTACAAATTCCTACATGCTCAGCTCAATATACATCCTTGGAACGCTATTCAACGCCGTTAACCCATCGTTCCCGACGGTTCCGATCTGTGATCAAACTAAAAGATGGAAACAACAGGGAATCAGATTAAACTGAGTGAGAAGCAACAATCCAAAATAATTAAACACAGCAATTCAAAACAATGGTTTAAAAGCAACATCAGTTTCCTAGATCTATGTGCGCACAGGGAGTCTAGTTGAGAGGAACATCCATAGCTCTAAGGCTATGTCTCTCTCGGGTGAAGCTAGTCAATATCTCAATGACAATTCGCTTCAAAACAGGGAGTAGGAAGCCATGTTCCTCAACTCCGTCAATGAGCAGCTCGCAAGCCCGATCCATTGACCATATCAATATCAGCATAATCATTCATAAAACATTTATCACATTCATATAAATTTCACAAACTTTAAATAAACATTTTTCAAATGGTAGCCTGGCCAGACCCCTTTTTAAGGGACTGTTACTACTCACCAATAACGCTTCAAGAAGCGAAGTCCGTTTCTCCACGATCACTAGAAAGGTTCCTCGATGATGTCGTCTCCTGGAGCATAACAAACATAACATCACAACAAAGCTTCGATACTACAAACTAGGTTCATATAACTCATTGTATCTCCTCCTATGATCGCATCTTAGTTCCATCTTCTATTCTAATAATTCTAATTTCAAAGATTGCGCAAGTTCTAACTCTAACCCCCAAAAATCATAAGAAATTATATAACCATATTTAAAGCTAGCTTATGTTCTTGTAAAGATCGTACGTCTCCACAATCTCCTTTGCATTTCCAATTCAAACACTTCTATGCTCATCTAGACTCAAAACCAAGAAATCAATCAAGAATAACAAACTATCCAAAAAGAACACAACTAAGTTATCCATTCAACTAATATTTTCCACACAAACCCAAGATACTCTCAAGAACAACCAATTGTATATATTCAAGGTCATATCCAACACTTACATTACCCAACTATTCAATTAATAACAACAAGATTTATCCACCATTAGCAATTTCACAAGAATCTCCTAATATTCAAGAACATCAAATTTCCATAATCTTTCTATATCTTATCATCCTATCGATATTCTAATCTTTGTATAATAATTAACAATTCTAACAAATTGCTTCAATATTCCACAATCTACCATTTATACATCATAAAACCCAAATTACATTTGATTTTAGAATTCTTCCTCAAAACTCCTCAATCACAATCTATTACCATCACATATCAATAATTACTGAATTCATTTAAATTAGATTAAAGTGAACACACACATACAATTATACTTGAGGTTTCCATAGATTTCTCAATTAAGAACTCATCTAATTAGGAATCCCGTAATGATTTTAGGACACCTCTTAGTAAAACAGGCATAACTCACTCATACGGAAATCAAATGAGACGATTTAAGTGGCTACGCGACCATTACTCAGAGCTCTACTATTCTTATTCAGACACTAAAACCCAGAAACAATTAGAACGATCCCAAAATAGCCAAAACAGAAGGTTCGTTATGGATTTCCAAGACAGCCTGCTAGTATTTCACTATTTTGAACATAACTCTCTCATATAAACTCATTTTGGAGCGATTCAAGTGTCCACGTGATCGCGACTCGAAGCTCTACAAATCTCATGCAGACACCAAAACCCTGAAACGACTCTAACTATTTCAAAAACAGCAACACAAATTCGGACAGAACAAAACGGAACCTCATTGTCGATCTTTATGACAGTCTACTAGTATTTTGGACATAACTTCCTCATACGAACTCATCTCGAGGTGATTCAAGTGCCCACACGACCGTGACTCATATTTCTACAAATCTCAAGATACATAAGAACCCAAAAACAATCCAAACCATCCCCAAAACAGCAAAAACAGAAAGTTCAGTTTATGAACTGAAATTTCAGAATCCCAAATACTCAATTTGATAGTAAAACTTAAATAACCCAAATAACCAATTCTAATCAACACTAAAAACAACTCAATTACTAATTGAATCCATATACTCATCTTAAATTCAAGGTGATGCTTAAATTTGATTTAAAAACCTCAAATTAATTACAAAACTCTAACATTTAAATTGAAAACAAAACAGCAAAAGCGGGAAAAGTGGTTACCAATAATAAAGGGAGGAGGAGAAGCGGTTGCTGTTGGTGGTGGAACTCATGGCTGGGCTTGGTTGTGCCGCCGCTGTGGGTGAGGGGAGTGGGACGTGAGAGAAGGGGAAGAAAGGGATTGAGAGTTTGAAGGTAAAAGATGATGAGGATGAAGAAAGAAATGGGGAAGGGTATGTCGGTTAGAAGGGAAAATAATGGGTTCATTTTTAGCTTTGACCCGTTAAATTTTATTAAAGTCGTCTCATCGTAAAACAGTCTTATATAAGACATGCTGTAAGGGTATAATAAACGATTTACAAAATAAAAAAAAATGGGTAGTATGAATAAGGATTGCATTCGGGAATTTATTTTTCAATACTTTATTTAAATTTATTTTTATAAAGATAGGATAATAATCAATTAATAAAATATAATCAAAATACACTTTTATCGAAGTACTCTTTATACGAATTTGATACATTAAATAAAATATACCTCTTTCTTGAAAATGTTAACAAATCAAATACTTGAGTCAATATTATCAAAATAATAATATTATTACTCGAATTAACTTACTTAATAACCCCAATCAACTTAATAAACTTATAATCAAGCTTTATTAAATGTAGTCTATTTCAGTTGGAACAGTTCTTTCTTCACCTAACTCATTAATTTCTTTAATTCTTCAAATCGCTAGAAAGAGAAAGTAGAGAGAGACGCTCTGACAATCTTCAACCCTCCTTCAAACTTCTGACAATTCTCTCGAAGATCTTCAAGGATTCTGACAAAACTTCATCAAACTTCTGACAAATCTTCAAAATATTTTCAAGGTATTCAAATCTTTCTTCAAATTTCTTGAATTTCTTCACATTAATCTTCAAACAGCTCTTCAGATTGTTCTTCGTGTTCTTGAATGTTTAGTTTTGAATTAATTTTATGAAATTAGCCCCTATCCTTCACAAGTTTCGCCTACTATTTTTTGACTATCGTTAATATGGATGTCGCGGCTACTCATGAGATAATAGCTAACTTCGACATTAACTCGGATATCCTGATGGAAATTCCTTTGGTAGCATGTAGACGCTTTAATAAAGAGAGGTTGTTAATGAATGATTCGGACGAAAGTAGTTCAGTGAGAATCACCCCTCATTATGAACCAATAGAGGCCGGGGATGAGTTGTCTGTATCCTCGGTATACCCTCCGGAGATAATGAAAACTGCTCCTTGGGAAGTGAGCATTGCTTTCTTCCCCAATTACCTGCCGCGAATAAATCCTGACCTAGAAGGGTTATTGTATGTAGATATGGAAAACATTGAAGGATGAGCCAAGTCTTCTGGAAGGGAGAGCGCAGCGCCAGTTTCTCCTCCATTCTACATTCCAAGTGGCGGTCCCCTTAACTATTTCATAGATCTACAAACTAAGAGAGACCTAGATAAGCGTCGGGAAGCCATCTCTCAGAAATGGGGCTTGAAAGATGACATCAATATAATTACCCCGGGGAATTATGACACCGTAAGGTTTCCTCCCCCACACTGTATAGCCGTATATTTTCCTTCTTTCGAGTTAGGACTTAGGTTTCCTCTTCACCCATTTTTTAGGGAGGTGTTAGAGTTTTTGAACGTTTCAGTGCCTGAGTTATACCCAAACGCTTGGGGTTGTTTGGTGGCATTTTTGATCTTATGTAAAGTTTTGGCCGTGCCACCAACACTAACCGCATTTAGATATATATTTAGAGCCCGCCTATGTAACTCTCAATCATACAGCTGTGGCTGGATAACTTTCACCCACCGTCGTGGACTGAAGATAGTCCACGACCTCCCCGATAACCAAAAGGGGTATAGGACGAAGTTTGCCTACCTATACAATTCGGTTGGATGGAATATTAAGACCTCCTTCGACATCAAACCCAACCTTTCGCGTTTTAATAATGGGATCCCGCAGTGTTCTTTTAGTGACGCGGTGATCATTGAGTACGCAAAGATGGACGTTCAATTGGGAAGGAAACCCATGAACGTCCAGCTCAACTGGATACCAGGTCGTCCTGAGTTGGAGAATGAGAACCTCCTCTCAGCATTCGGCATCAGCTTGGCTATCGATCGGAGTAAGAGTTGTCGGATTTCGTCCTTTTCTTTTCTATGGTATGTTTGCTTGTTTCTAACTCGTGGTTTTGCAGGGATAGCCAAGGAAAACCTTCGAGCGAAAAGTCCAGAACTCATGAAGAAATTCAGCGTTATGAGACTTGCTCAAGGGGCCATCCAACGGCCCGCGGAAAAGCCTCTACCTCTTCCTCCAATGGTATAACTTCATAAATTTTTTCCGAACTGAGAGATTTCTTCGATTTCTTCTAACTTTTTCTCTTGTAGGATTCGGCAACAGTAGAGAAGGGGCTAAATGAAGTGCCCAGCGAGGAGGAGGCTCTCCACCTCCTCGAGGAGAGGAGGAGAGTTCACATTCCCGATGACTCTCAGAGAGTAATTCCCTCTAAGAAGAGGGAATCGAGGAAGAAGAAGAGTGGGAAGGAGAGAAAGAGAAAAAGAGACTCTCCTTCCCACGGGGAGAGCGCGACAAAGAGGGCCTCCCTAGATACCATACACACCGCCGTACCTTTACAAGCGTGGTCGGCGGGGGAGGAGACATCGACTCCTCAGGCCGAGGCCCCCATCTCCCATAAAGGCAAGGAGACGGTCGGGGAGTCGTCTGCGGCCCCAGAGCCGCGGATAGAGGAGGTGTGTCGTCGTAGGGAGGTCACACCCTTCCAACACGATACCCTCTTCAATGAATTGGGCCACAAGGGTATGATCACCCGTTTCAACAGGGCGACGTCCCATCTGACCAGCCGGAAGGACGTTGATCATCTGGAGTCCCTGCCTCCTGTCGACAGGGTTCGCCAACTCCAGGCCTCGG
This sequence comes from Amaranthus tricolor, assembly GCF_026212465.1. Classification (NCBI taxonomy): domain Eukaryota; kingdom Viridiplantae; phylum Streptophyta; class Magnoliopsida; order Caryophyllales; family Amaranthaceae; genus Amaranthus; species Amaranthus tricolor. The sequence continues at coordinate 6,631,510 of NC_080054.1, forward strand.
CGGCTGAGGTATGATGTTACATTTTTCATAGTCTGTTTGAATAAGACGGTCGGATAATCTATTGACCTGATTCCTTTTTTGCAGACATACTTGAGGTTATCGTTCGAATTGAACCTCAGTCGTCAGAGTGCCGCGGATAGAGAAACTCTGGCGGCCCTCACTTCTCATTGCCATGAACAAGAGGAGGAGCTGAAGAAGCTGAGGGAGGATCTTGAGGAGCTGCCAGTCTTAAAAGAGAAGCTGGCTAAGAGCGTCGAACTAAAAGAGCGCTTAGTCAGCACGGAACAATGGCGAGAGAAGGCCAGGAAGCAGCTAGAGGGGACCGTGGCTAATTTAGATGCGGCGTCAAACATGTCGGCCACCCTTGGCCATGAGATCGGGCACCTGACGGATGTTCATGCTAGGCTGGTTCGACAAAACCAGTCACTTCTGCGTCAGGTGTCAGATGATTCGGATAAGTTCCAAACCTTGTTATCCACGGCAAGAATATACAAGCTTTACTTGGGTAGGAAGTTGCGGATGGCAAGGGATTGGTTGACCTCGGATGAGCCGGAGGCATCAAGTTTCTTGGGGGCGTTGACCACGGAGATGGTGGGCGCCGGTACCATGATAAGCGATGAAAAATTCCGCTTGGCTGCCGCGGAGTTAGGCGTCGACTTCGATTCCTTCCTTGAGAAGGCAAACGAGAAGGGGAACGAAGCTTTGGCTAACCTATCTCCGATTTTGGAGCAGGAGTCAGCGGTGCTGGTGGACCCCCATTGGGACGCGGAAGAGGCGAGAGAGTGGTCGGAGAGAGTGGACCTTGTTGCTGAAAGGGAGGCCTTGTGTCTTGATTTGGATAAACTCTCTCTCTCTCCTCCCTCAGCCTCGGACGTCCGCGAGAAGTTGACGCTCTCTAAGCTGGAGAGTTTATGTTTAGATTTATCCAATCTGCTGATTGACGAGGGCAAAAACCTCCAAGGCTTATCCAGGGACTTATCCGAGATCAGAGTAGAGCCGTTCGATGTTGAAGAATTCATAAGCTTCACTCCGAGCCTTGGCGAGGGAGTGGCCGGGTCCCCTCATCAAGATCCGGAGGGAGATGTAGACGCCTTCTTGGATGATCTCTGATTTTTGTAATGTAAATTTGACATTTGTAATTAACTTTTATTGATGTCACGGCTAAACGATATTTACTTTGAGTAAACTTGACAACTTCGACCTTGGAACCAATCTAAGGGTTCGACTTATCGATGTCACGGCCGGGTGACCTTAAAAATTTATTTGGTCTAATTTTGAACTTAGGACCCCTATCAGAGGGTCCAACTTGTCGATGTTGCGGACAGGAAACATCAAGCTAAATATTTACTTAGAATGATTTTGAAATTGAGACCCCAATCTGAGGGTCCGACTTGTCGATGTCCCGGTTAGGAAACATCTTGGCGAATTACTTAGAATAATTTTGAACTTTGGGACCCCAATTTGGGGGTCCGACTTGTCGATGTCACGGTTAGGGAACATCAAGTGAGATTTTTACTTGGAATAATTTTGAACTTGGGACCCCAATCTGAGGGTCCGACTTGTCGATGTCCCTGATTCGTGATGACTTAGAGTTAATTTGGATATGGGACCCCTCTCAAGGGGTCCGACTTATGGACACAACTGAATTTTATAAGATTTGCAATATTACCGGAAGAAGTAGATTATAACTGAATACTTTTTAGAGCCGGGTAAATATGAAAAAGGAAATCTCGATTATTATTGAAAAATGTAATGACAACGCGACTCATGCCGCGGGATGAGATACAACTGATTTTGAACAATGTGATAATGCCGCGGGACGAACTTGTGATGACATTAATGATCAGACTGGCCTCTTGCGAATCTTATTAAATGAAGTACTTTTTCAGATGATCTTCATTCCATGGACGGGGTAGCTTCTTTCCTTTCATGTCTTCCAGTTCAAAGGTTCCAGGTTTGATGACACGGCTGATTTTGAAAGGACCATCCCAGTTGGCTCCAAGCTTTCCTTTCTCTACGATCTTCCCTGTGGCTTCGACTTTGCGTAGGACATAGTCCCCCACATGAATATGTTTGGTTTTGACGAGCCGGTTGAAGCTGCAAATCATTTTTTGCTTCTGGGCCATGGACCTTAATAATGCATTTCCCCGTGTTTCTGGAAGCAGATCCAAGTTCTCCCTTTTTCTCTGTTCATTCTCATTGTGTGAGTAGTAGGTAACCCTCGTGTAGGGTATGCCTATCTCTACTGAAAGCACTGCTTCAGATCCATATACCAGAGAGAATGGGGTATGCCCCGTTGCTTCTTTGACGATTGTTCGGCTTGCCCACAGAATGCCGGGTAGTTCTTCGTCCCAAGTACCTTTAAGCCCTTCTATCTTCTTTTTGATGTCGTTCAGGATCTCCTTGTTTGCTGATTCAACTTGCCCATTTGTTTGTGGCCGAGATACGGAGCTGAAACGAATTTGAATTCCAAATCTGTCACAGTATTGTGTTGTTTTCTTACTGACAAATTGTCTCCCATTGTCAGTGATGATCACACGGAGAATGTCGTATCTTGTGATGATATTTCGCCTTATGAATTGGTAGACTTGGTTATCCGTGACGGAGCTGAGGGGCTCTGCTTCCACGTACTTGGTGAAATAATCAATGGCCACTATAATGAATTTGCGTTGTCCCTTTGCGGGAGGGAAGGGGCCAAGGAGATCCATACCCCATTTATCGAACGGTAAGACGGCTTGCATGATGGACAGATAGTTAGATGGTTTTCTTTCAATCTTTGAGTGGTATTGGCATTCGGGACATCGCTTGACCAAGGTTTCCGCGTCCTCCTTGAGAGAGGGCCAGTAATATCCGCTTTTGAGGACTTTGCCAATGACGGTTCGTACTCCTTGATGTATACCGCATCCGCCTTCATGTATTTTGCGAAGGATGTAGTTTCCTTCTTCAGGAGAAACACACTTCAAGAGGGGATGGGTATATGATTTTTTATAGAGCGTGCCTTCGTGGAGCTCGAACCATCTGGCCTTCTTTTGAAGTACTTTGGCTTGATTCTCGTCGTGGGGGAGCGTCTGATTTTGCAAAAATTTGATGTACGGTTCCATCCACATATCTGATCTATCAGTTGTGTTAACCATGAGGTTGATACTGGGGTTCGGAAGAACTTCCCAGATAATTTCACGAGCCGCGGCTGATTCGGCTGAGCTGGCGAGTTTTGCCAGGGAATCGCCTTGAGCGTTTTGAGATCTTGGGATGTGGACTAATGTGAATTTGTCGAATTTCTTGACAAATTCTCTTACTTGCTGCAGGTACATCTTCATGCCTTCATCTTTGGCCTCGAATTCTCCATTTACTTGTCCGACTATTAACTGGGAGTCAGAAAAAGTGGATAATACTTTCGCCCCTGCTTCATGACAGATTTTGAGCCCCATGAGTAATGCTTCGTATTCTGCTTCATTATTAGAGGCCGCGAAATCGAATCTGACCGCTCTTTCCATACGGACCCCTGCGGAAGACAAGATCAGCAACCCAGCTCCGCTTGCTGATTGCGTCGAGGATCCATCCATGTATAACTTCCATTCTTGATTAGGCTCAGGAAGTTGGGGGATAGTACTTTCGGCGATGAAATCCGCCAAGGCTTGTGCTTTGATCGCTATTTGTGGTTCGTATTCGATGCCGAAATCCGCAAGTTGATTAGCCCAATCCGTGACGCGGCTGGATATATTCTTTCCTTCCAGAATCTTTTTCAAGGGTTGGCTGGATCTGACGATGATCTAGTCGGATTGGAAGTAAGGTTTCAGTTTTCTGCTCGCCATCACGATTGCAAATAAGACTTTTTCAACTTCGCTGTAGTTTCCTTCAGATCCTCGAAAGGCGTGACTCACATAGTATACGGGTAATTGCTTCCTCTCTCTTTCGGCGATCAATACTCCTGACAAGGAGTATTCGGAGACCGAGACATATAAGACCAGTTTCTCCCCGTTGTATGGTGAGACTAGTTTCGGCAAAGAAGACAAATGCTCTTTCAACTGCTGGAAGGATTCCTCGGCTTCTTTTGTCCATTCGAACTTGCTCTGCTTGAGGGTTTTGAAGAAAGGTGAACATCTGTCAGCGGACTTGGACAAAAACCTTCCCAAAGCAGCTACGCATCCCGTTAGCTTTTGAACTTCTTTTACGGATCTTGGGGACTTCATGTCTCGGATTGCCTTTATCTTATTAGAGTTGGCTTCTATTCCTCTTTCGTCAATGAGGAAAACAAGGTATTTCCCACCGGTGACCCCAAACACGCACTTTTCAGGGTTGAGTCTCATTTGATGTTTCCGGAGGGTGTTGAATGTTTCGCGTAAGTCCGCGGCATGTTGGGACGCTTGTTTGCTTTTTGTTATCATATCGTCCACGTATACTTCCAAATTTTGGCCTATTTGAGATTGGAAGACCTTATTGACCATTCTCTGGTAGGTAGCTCCAGCATTCTTTAGCCCGAAGGGCATAACCTTGTAACAGTATACTCCGACATTTGTAATGAAGGCCGTATGTGGCTGGTCTTCTATGGCTAAAGGGATCTGATGGTAGCCGGCGTTTGCATCCATGAAACTCAGTAGAGCGTGGCCTGCCGTGGAATCAACCAGACGATCTATCTTAGTAAGAGGATAATCGTCCTTGGGGCAGGCCTTATTCAGATCCGTGAAGTCAACGCACATCCTCCACTTGCCGTTTGCTTTTTTCACGAGGACGACGTTTGAGTGCCAATCGGAGTATTTACATTCTTTGATGAATTCCGCTTTCAGCAATTTCTCCACCTCTTCTCGGGCAGCCTCTATCCGCTCTCTTCCTTGATGTCGCAGCTTTTGTTTCACGGGTTTGTAGCCTGACTTTATATCAAGTTTATGGCACATAACATTTGTAGGAATGCCAGGTATTTCTTTCGTGGAAAAAGCGAAGATGTCGCGGAACTCAGTGAAGGTGGCCACGATATCTTGCATCACCGATCCTGAGAGGTCTTTTCCTATTTTGATGCGTTTTCCTCCGAATATGTCCACCTCTTCGTATCGTTCTACGGGACGAGGCCTTTCTTGCGGATTGGGGTTCTCCAGGTACACGCTCATGACGCTAGGGGACTCCTCTTCCCTTTCCCTTTTATAGGGGGTGATAGGAGTTCCTCGTTTTAGGTGTTGATGACGCATTGGCGTGCCGTCAGCTGATCTCCTTTGAGGATTCCTACATGTCCATCATCCCGCTCGAATTGTAGCAAGAGTTGATGGGGAAAGATTGCGGCTTTGATTTTGTTGATCAGCGGAAGCCCCATGATAGCGTTGTAGGGAAAGGTGAGATCCACCACCGTGAATCGTATGGGCATGGTTCTGCTTTCATTTCTTTCTCCCACCCGCACGGGGAGGATGATCGTGCCCAGTAGGATAACTTGATTTCCCCCAAACCCAATCAGCGGCTTGTCTAGGGGTTGCAAGTGCTTTTCTTCGAACTTCATTTTTCTTAAGCACTCCATTGTTATGAGATCGGAATCCACGAGTACCCTTTTGACTTTCATTTGCCCAATTTTGAGGGTGACCACCAGAGGGTCCGTATGGGGTTGTTGCAGTGTTTGGGAGGTCGTGGCATCGAACCTCATGATCGGCCCACTTGTTGAGGCCTTCGGGGGCCCTTTTAGTAGAGTGTGGACGCTATCTCTCGCTGCGCGGATGGTAGGATATTCTTCCGTATATCCTCCGAAAATCATGTTAATAGTTCCTTGAGTGTTGGAACTTTCGCGCCTAGCCTGATCCCTTTTGGGGGATCTGCGTCTTGGATTCCATGGCCTTCTTTCTACTTCCTTTCTAGCATCGTAGTCCTTTCGGTTGATGAGCCTGGTCAATTTTCCCTCGTCAGCCAATTGATGGAGGATACGTTTGAGTTCGCGGCATTGGGCCAAAGTGTAGCCGTGCTCTTTGTGGTAATCACACCACAGATTGTAGTTGCGCCTCTCAGAGGGGGTAGCAGTAGGAGGTGGAGTTGGCAATTGATCCCTGATGGCGAAGAATATGTCCTTCCTGTTCCGGTTGAACAGCAGATCATTGCCTCCATCTAACAGATTCCGCGTCCTGGGCTCCACTTCAGTGACATATACGTGACGGGGTTGTGGGGGCCCCATATCTGACGGGGGTTCCGGACGACGCAACATGTAGTTTCTTTCCCTCCTTGATGACTGTTCCTCTCTGCTCCTTGAGGGGTGATTGGCAGCGGGATCTTTCTTATCCGACCTCCGTTTTTTAGGGTCATGGGCCTGACATATTTCGGAGGCCGTGACATAGCTTTGGCATTGCTTCATAGCCTCCGCGTATGTCTTTACTTGACTTTCGACCAACTGGAACTTCAGCCGTTGGGCCTTCATTCCGTTGATCAGGGCGTTTAATGCAACCGATTCCTCCAAATCAGTTACTTCCAGCACCGCCTCATGAAACTTTTTTAGATAGGATGATATGGACTCCCCTTCCAATTGCATGATGCTGAGTAGATAGAAGTTTGATTTCTCCTGCCTTCTGGAAGCTACAAAGTGGCTCAGGAACTTGTCTTCCAGTTGGGCAAAGTTGTGTATACTTCCTCCTTGAAGGGAGGTATACCACGTCAGCGCTGCTCCCGTAAGAGTAGTTGGGAAGAACTTGCACCATAATGACGGGTCAGTGGTATACAGCAGCATCAGGTTTTTGTAGGCCATCAGGTGTTCCTCTGGGCAGGATGTTCCATCGAAGGCCGCCATGTTTGGGATCTTTATTTTCCCGTTATTGGGCGTATTTAGTATCTCCGGGGCCAGTGGAGAGATTATTGGTATGATGTTTTCAGGAAGGCTACTTTTTCCGGCCTCATTCCGCGGCATAGTGATGCGGCGGCTAGATTCCGCGGCCTGGGCTTGTTTTCTTTCTTCTCTCCTTTTATCTACCAGTGATTGGACGCTTTCAGACGTCTTTTGTTTCTTGCTCTCTAAGAAGGTGTGGGCGTCTTGAGAGGCGGTTTTAGATTCGCCCTCTCGCGAACCTGTCTTACTGAGACTCGGGTAGGTTCTGGATCTCTCCCGCCTCTTCTTATTGCGTCTACTGGAGTGGGAAGTCCTCGAGTTCCCATCTTGGGAATCATGAGACTTTGGTGTCTCCTGATGGGGTTCGATTCGTTCCCGTAAGTTTTTTATTTGATCCGCCATGTCTTCTAATACTCGTTGTTGAGTAGGAGTATTATTTATGACGGCGCGGAGTTGTTCAGAGAAAGCGGCAGTGAGGTTTCGTGCTAGCATGTCCAGATCACGGCGAGTCACGGCTTGATTATTAGCGTGACCTGCGGAAGTGTCTGTATCTGTGCTATGCACGGTGGCGGTTTGAGTCGGATTGTTCTTAGGAGCCATGACTTCTTATTCTTTCCCCACAGACGGCGCCAAACTGTTTCGATAATGAAACGAGGAAGTGAAAAACACTTGAAATACTGTAAGTGGAAGCGTTATCAAGAGCAACGACTCGTGGAAGGAAGCGACTTGAATTCCTGCAAAACAGCACGTTAGCCTTGTCCGGGGGGTGATCTCCCGGAAAACCCCTCCGACGCTCAAGTTAGAACGTGGATATGAGATTATGGAGTAAAGAATTATAAACCGAATGTAAGAAAATGTTGGGGGTGGTATTGTTGGAAGTTGGGTATGCTAATGAAGTAGGGAAGGAAGTAGAGAACAAGTAGGGCTATTTAAGATTATTTTCAGATGATCCTTTCCTCTCTGATGGCTGTCCCTATTTATAATGTTCAAGGAGGAAGTTACATCAGAGAGGGGAAGGTGAAGATTGTGGGAGGTATGGGTAGTTGTTCCCCATGGAAGAAGGATGACCATGCATTTGAGGGGAAGTGGGAAGTTACTTTTCTGAAAGGGAGTTAGGGTATTGAGAGGTAAACAGCCTTTGGGCCTTTCAAGGGAGGAGAGAAATCAGAGAAAGGCCCATTGAATGAAAGTCAAAGTCGATATGGAGACTCAAAGGTCATTAAGGTAAAATGACATTAATAAGTTTAAATAAATAAGTTAGATAAATGATACCATGACATTATCCTTTTTGTCCTATAGGTAAACTGAGATGTAAACTGAGATACATTTCTTGGAAGTAGGTTTTAGTGGTTAGTTTTTAATAGGTGTGTAGGTAAGGTTTGTGATACTTGGGAAGTTTTGTTGGATCATGGTTTATGGAATGGTGGGAAGTTAATTGGATCATGAGCAATTAGTCTAGTGCTTAACCGATATTAAAATAAAAGATATTTCATTCTTTAAATTTAGCCCTACCCGCACTAGTGGAAAAAATGTGAAGTGTTGCGGTTTGTTTGCCGTTATATGCTACAGTTTTGACCCCAAGCATTAGTGATAGCAGCAGATGGACAAAACTACACTATATGCTGCGGTTCAAAACCGCAGCACAAAACTACTTTCAAACTTCGAACGTAATTTCAAGGATATGACTATTTTTCAGTTCTAAGCATTTCAAAATAATAATATATACCAAATAGTGTTGTGTGCCAAGTTTCATGGCAAACAAACCATGTTTGAAATACTTTAAGCGAGTAAGTGCCAAAAAAGCTTTTAAAACCTTAAAAACGGAACTTAGCACGCAATTTCAAGCATATGACTATTGTTTTCAATTCTAACCATTTCAACACAATAATATATACCAAATAATGTTGTGTGCCAAATTTTATGCCAAACAAACCAAGTTTGAACTACTTTAAGCGAGTAAGTGACCTTTCTTCACCCTATCTATATGCCACCTCAAATTTAACCATCTTTATTTATAGAAAACAAGCGTTTGGCTCTAGGTATTATTGGAAGATATCACAAAACCTTAGCCGGGGGCCTTTAGCATCCCAAGCCCCTTTACGCTTGTAACGCGATAACCGACACCTAGTTTATTCTTCTAAGTTCTCATTTTCATTTCGATACAATACACAATCATTCAGACACGCATGAATCTTCTAGTACTCTAAGCCGAAAGGACACATGAGCTTTTAGGCATAATATGTCGACTTTGGAAGTTTATTTCCATCAAGAAGCATCTCACCTAAAGCTTCTAATAACATTGTGAAACTAGTGTCACTCCAATTGAACTTTGACTTAATGTTGAAAATCGTCAACACAACTGTTAGTTGGGTGAACTTTGTACATCCAGGGTACAACGGCTTTTAAGAAGCCTCTGTCAACAAGTAAAAAAATGAGGACGTTTTCCTAACTCATCATCGACTCCCTCCATCACCTCATCAACACGATCTACATCCTCATCGACATTCTATTCATCTGTCTCATACCCATCAACACGGTCTATATCCTCATTGACATCCTCAACAACACTTTTTTCTTTGTAAACTCCTTCCTCACCATGCCAAACTCAAACATGATATTGAACCTAAACCCACATTGAAGTATGTGCTTCCTAAGAATGTCAACACTATTTACCTTTGATACATTGCCATAATCGACACATGGGCAATAAAAACCAACACCCTCATCCTAACTTGATTCTCAACGACAATAATACAAAATTCTAATGCCCCATCAACAAATTCTAACGATTCAATGCTACCATACATCCAAGAATGATCTTTTGTCATTCTAAGTGTGATTAATTAATTAAAAAAATTAATAACTATTTTCTAACATATATATTTAATCCTAATTAACCATAAAACTAAGTAAAAATCATTCATTTAACCCTAATTTATAATAATTAACCTTCATAATCTATTAATTGTTCAAAAATATGTATATTATATTCTAATAAGAACATTGATTTAACCCTAATTAACCCAAATAATATTACAACATTCATTGAACCTTAATTAACCTTCACATTCTTTAAATTGTTCATATAATTTTTATTCTAATAACCAAAAATAGATATAAATCAAAATAATTAACGACCTAATAATATAAACTTGGACAAATGTAATACTAGCAACTACATCCACAAATAAAATCACATTTAAAATCACATTCATAAATAAAATTACATTCATGAATAAAACAACATTATTAAACACTAAAAATTTGAAAAACAATAAAAATTGTTATCAAAAGAATTACCTTATGTATCTTGATGAAGAATAGTTACAATGTGACCTAAAATGACATAAGAAAAACAAAATTAGTAATTACAACCATTTTTTCGAAAAAAAAGTAAAATTAAAAATCGAAAACACCAAAACCACTATGAAATGGACATTACCTTAATAGATTCGTGGGTTTGGAAGCAAATTTCGATGAATGACAGTAGGAAGAAGCAAATTTCAACAATTTCGTGGGTGGATTTTTAAGAACTTTTTTGGATTTGAAACAGTAGCACGAAGAAGAAGAAGAAGAAGAAGAAGAAGAAGAAGAAGAAGAAGAAGAATGTGAGTTTCGTGGGTTTTTGAAGGAAACAAATTTCGAATAGTGTGGTGTGGAGAAATAGTAGTCCAACTTGGTTTACAATTGATAGCTTAGCTTAAAGAAGAACAAGAGTGTGGGTTTTAGAAATAGTAGCATACAAAAATAAGGGGGGTTTTAGAAACAGCAGTATACAAAGAAGCATAATTTTTTTAAAAAATATATATAAGGGGTATATGCTGCGGTTCAAGAAAACCGCAGCATATGACACATTATATGCTGCTATTTTCTTGGAATCGCAGCATATGCCTCTTATTTGTTTTAACATGTTTTTACAATCTATTGTATATTGCGTCTTCTAAAAACCGCAACATATGTTTCGTAGCACTTGATGATTTTTTCAACTAGTGGCATATAGAGTGTGAGAAAATGAAGTTTGCTAGTAAAGACATCGATCTATATGAGGAATGGAGGTGCTTGATATTATATGACTCGGAGATGATGTCTCAAAAATGATATCTCGGATAATATGCCATGGACAAATGTCTTAGTTAACATGTTCAAAAATTTGACTTCTAATTGTTTTGAACAAACCTAAGTCGAGTCCGACTCTTCAATGAATCAGACAGATTTCACTACTTGGGATTTTTAGCCCCAAGTCATCACTTTGCCCTAATAAGAAGGTCCGACACTTTAATGACTCAAACACAGTTACATATTTAGAATAAATTAGTTCAAAGTCTTTACTTTAGGAAAATTAGGGGAGCCTACTTTTCAATGATCTGGACAGAATTCCAAGCTTGATATAAATATGGTTTTGAATATTTTAAACGTGTGAGTATGTTATCATATAAGTCTTGTCCGACCCCCATTCATATAGACACTAATTCCAAACTCAGTACTAATTCTACACATGTGTATGAAGATCCCTCCCTTTTATTGTGGACTGACCGGAGCTCTATAATATCTCACTTTCATTAGACCTGATATTCCTTATGTTGTGCAACAAGTTATATGGTTTTTATGCGTAATCTAATGGACTCTCATATGCATGTTATCCCACGTATCCTACACTACGTCAAAGGTATTCTTCATCATGATCTTTGTCTTTATTTAACTTCGGTCTCTACTCTTATGTGTCCTACACTAATACGGATTGGGGTGACTATCCTGATACACAACTATCCATATTTGGGTACTATGTTTTTCTCGGTGATAATGTGTTGTTTGCATTTTCCAAAAGACAAACAACCTTATCATATTCTAGTGCTGAAAGCTGAATATGGAGGAATTACTAATGTTGTTATTGAATTTTGTTGGATTTCAAACCTTTTACTTGAACTTCTTCGTCCAATTGTAAAAGCTACTCGTTTATTATCATATGAGTGATATTATTCTATTCGGCAACTCAGTTTAACACCAACATAGAAAACACATAAATATCACGGACATTCATTTTATCCGCGGAAAAGTCTCTGTAGAAATACTAATGGATGATCGAATGCAACAAGAGGGGGGGTGAATTGTTGTGTTGTTAGTTTAAGAATTTTTTTGCTCAACTTTTTGCGGAATTATATCGAGTAAAGAACAAAACTTAAACTTTAAAAAAAACGAAACGAAGAATAATAAAAGGAGACAAGAATTTTACGTGGAAACCTTTTGGGCCTAATCAAAAGGAAAAACCACGACCCCCCGGGATTTCAAAATTCTCACTATGTTAAGGCAATTAGTTACAATTACACAAAACAATGTTTTGCTTCACTTGAAGCTTCTCAATTCTCTAAACGCTTTACTCAAAGCTTCTCTACTTAGGCCTACTTCTCTTCTCTTCTCTTCTCTTCTCTTCTCTCCTTCTCTTTCTCTTCTCTCGATTCTATTCTCTATTCCCTTAGACTTCCCATAAGTCTAATTACAACAAAACACTCAACTACCCTTTACAAGGCCAATTCTCATTAAGATCAAAAATAAATAGTTGCTCAAGAAAAATATTATAAATTAATTGGCATTAAAAACTTAGAATATTTTTCTCAATTAATTCTCCCTTAGATGGACACTCTCAATGCAACATTCATTCATTTATCCATCCATGCATACTGAACCGTAATTTCCCTCTTTTATAAGGGGAACAGCAAGTAGTGCACTTAGCCCATGTTCTCCACGAGTTGCACATATCCCACGTTCTCCATAACTTACTTGCTCCCAAAGAAAATGGAAAGTTAGTTAAAGGTAGGAGTGGAATGTAATTGCTGTATGCATGCACGGTTAAAATATCATGGGTTAAGGAAGATCCTATTTTATAGGAGACCAATTCAAAGAAGAGAACAAGTCTCTTAATTTCCGAGTTTATAGGAGATAAACAAGGAATTGATCTTCTCCATGTTTTTAGGCCAATTAAAAAAAATATTTTGCCAATTAATAAATAAATTTAATTAAGCAACTAATTAAATTTTAACCTTTTACATTAACCAAAAACAGAAAATATAATTTTCGTAACTTCCAGTCAATGTCTTCTTCGGACCTGTATCGTGAGGAACAGCACACTGTCTCCATCTACAACATTCGTCAGAGCTTCAACTCTAGGAACAGTAAACTGTCTTCAAGAGCAATTTCCCAACTTCTTGGATATTTGAGACATGTACTTCTTTCACGAATCAAGTCATAGGCTTCATCAACGATTCACATTAAATCGGATATATACCTACAAAACAATCTCTAAAATATGTTTGTTTATTTAAAAGTAAAGTCATCATCAAAACCTTAAGAGGCCAACAAATTCCCCCTTTTTGATGATGGCAAACTTTATAAACAAACTTAAGTGAAAATAGAGTAAAACAAAATTCATAGAGCATACTAGAGATTAAAGTAACTCTAATTAACTTAGCAAATCAACTTGTTAGAATATAACTTACCAAGCATTCATAAACGAACAGTTTACTCTAAAATATCAAATATTTTTCAAAAGTTTTCAAAATTAATTAACTTAAAACTTAAATGAAATAAACTAAGTTAAACGGAAATAGATAAAAACTAACATAACATAATAACCTAATATAATAAAACTATAATAAACCTAATAATAATAATAAACATAACAAAACTAATATAAAACATAAAAACATAAAACACAGTGAGACACGAATTTCAGCTTGAAAAGCAATGAAATGAGACTGTAGATCAAGGAGCTTGGAGAGTATGGAATGTAAGGAAACTGCAGGAACAGAGTCAAAGTTAGTACAGCCAATATTGGGTGAAGTGTGTGATTGTGGTGGTGGTGTACACGGGATAGGTGATGGTGGTGGTGATGGAATTTGATGTTGTGGTGAATTGGCTGTCTTGGGAGAGGTAGGTTCATCAGGTATTGGCTCAGGGATGGTGTCAGATGGTGTTTCATCAACCAAAGTAGCCTTGCGTTTCGAAGCCAACCTCCTACTCTTCCTTTGCATTGACTTAGCCTTTTTCCTCATAGCCAACACAATCTCTTCATCGCTGGAATCACTACAGAGATTGTGAGGGACATTTTCATCCAAGGCTTCCTTTTTCTTTTCCTTTTCCCCCTTACTTACAGCTCCATCCTGTTCCTCTTTCTCAGATTTTTCAATATTTTCAGAGGGAACAGGATATTGTTCCTTTTCTTCCTCATTCTCTTTTTCCTCCTTTTTCTCCTCTGCCTCCTTTTCTTCTTCAACCTCTTCAGCCCCTTCATCTTCAGATTCAACTTCTACAACCCCCTCATGCATCAATACTCCCTCATCATTCAATTTCAAATGCAAATTTTGTAAACATTTAGCACCAATTTTCATATTGGGACCCATTGGGAACTCCAACCCTTCCAATGGGACCTCAAACTTCCTAAAAATCCATGTTAACAACCCTCCATAACCAATGAAACTTTTCTTTTCAATGCAGTCTGATAAATGAGAGATCATCAATGAAGGAAAATTTATTTTAATATGTTTTTCCATGCAGTAAATCAAAGTGGCATCACGCAAACTCACTTGACTACGTTTTGAGTTTCGTGGTAAGATAAATCTGCGAGCAACATTGTACAACAATTTATGCATAGGGGACAGAACATTGTGACTTATCTTCCCCTTTTTATCAATGCCTAAAAATTTAAAAATTGTTCGTTCATTGATGCCTGAAAATGCAATCTTTGACCCAATATGATATGTATCAAAACCAATATTGGGAACATTAAACCATTCCCCTAATAATGCGCTGTTAAATTCAATTTTAACAGTTTTAACAACACTAGTACACATACCGCCATCATTAGAGAAATTTACAATAAATTCTCTCATTAGGTTTGGAAAAATTGAATTGCAACTGAAATTTGACATTAACAGTTCCCATTCTTGATATTGTAAAATCTCATGCAATCTAGGAAAGTTCGTAGAATCATACCAATATTTGTCCAACCCGAACCCTACAGTCATCTCCTTTGAAACTTCTTCTGCGCTATTTGGATCAACATGCTTCGATCGCTTAACTACTCTAGAAGATGAACCACCTGTTGACATTTTTCTTTTGGTACTGGTGGGTTCAGTGGAGTGTTTTGGTGATTCTTGTGTGGTTTCAGTTGGTGTGGGTGGTGCATCCTGCAGTAATGGTGGTGGAAGAACTACCCTTAGTGGTTTTGGTTGATCGGGCATACAGGATTTTGGAGTTTTTTTGCCTGATTTAGAGGATTTGGGGGTTTTCATTTTTGAATTTTGTAGGTTTTTGTGAGGAAGAAGGACGGTTCTTGAGTGAGAGATTGAAGTGAGAAGAAGAAGGACGGTTTTTGAGAGAAGGTTTGAGAAGGTGACGTGAGGCAGGGGTTTTTATTGGAGTGACAGTTACTCCTCCAAGTCCCATCTCTTTATTGCTTTGCATTACTTGAAGAGGAACCGTTTTCCCAAAAGTTGTCAAACGGTTTGGCCGTATAAAAATATTGAATATGGATAAAATATAAAATAGGAAATAAAGAAATTAATTATGATTTTATGAATTATTATGAAGAAAATAATGAACATATTGCTTTGGTCTGTTTGAATTAACAACATGCAAATGTAAAAACATTTATAGTACAAACTTTATTACGTGTTTACTTGATCCATGCAATAATTGATTTTCAATCAAGATTTTGAGATTGATTCCTGACCTCTTCATTCTCATGATGCTTCAATGGGAAATATATGCAACTAACTTTAGTGGAGCTTGATCATACCAAGTTCCAATCTCATTTTTTCATATTGTTCCCTAGGAAGTGGTTTGGTCAGAATATCAGCAACTTGTTCATTTGTGTTAACATGCTTCAATACAATATTTTTGTGTTCTACGTTATCCTTTAGAAAATGATGTCTAATGTGTATATGTTTAGCACGTGAATGATGCACTGGATCTTTAGATATACATATGGCACTGGTATTATCACAATAAATAGGAATGCATTCAAATTTAATACCAAAATCTCTTAGTTGCTGTTTTATCCAAAGCATTTGGGAACAGCAAGCTGCTGCTGCTACGTATTCAGCTTCTGCAGTGGATAATGCAACTGTGTTTTGTTTCTTGGAACTCCATGAAACTAAACATGAGCCGAGATATTGTACCATACCTGATGTACTTTTTCTATTAACAAGATCACCTGCATAATCTGCATCACTAAAACCTTTTAAATCATAAACATCACTTTTAGGATAAAATAGGGACAAATCGTCTGTTCCCTTCAAATATCTCAAAATTCTCTTTACTGCCGTGAGATGTGATTCTTTAGGACTTGATTGAAATCTAGCACATAAACCAACACTAAAAGAAATATCAGGTCTACTTGCAGTTAGATACAATAAAGAACCTATCATGCCTCTATACATTGTTTGATCTACGTTAGTTCCATTTCGGTCTTCATCTAGTCTAACATTGGTAGCCATAGGTGTATGATTGGTTTTTGCATTATTTAGTCCATATTTCTTAAGAAGTTCTTTAATGTATTTTTGTTGATGAATAAAAATACCATTTTCAGTTTGTTTAATTTGCAAACCAAGAAAGAAATTTAATTCTCCCATCATGCTCATTTCAAATTCTGTGCCCATAAGGTTAGCAAATTCTTTACACAATGAATCATTAGTAGCACCAAAAATAATATCATCAACATAAATTTGAACAACTAAAATATTAGAACCTTTATTCTTAAAGAACAAGGTTTTGTCGATTTTTCCTCTTACAAAGTTATTTTGAATCAAAAACTTTGAAAGTCTTTCGTACCATTGTCTAGGAGCTTGCTTCAAGCCATATAGGGCTTTGTCAAGCTTGTAGATATGATTAGGACAAGAGGTATTCTCAAAACCTGGAGGTTGTTCCACAAAAACTTCTTCATCAAGATAACCATTTAAGAAAGCACATTTCACATCCATTTGATATAGTTTAAAATTCATAAATGCAGCAAAAGAAATTAAGATTCTAATAGCCTCTAACCTTGCAACTGGAGCAAAAGTCTCAGTGTAATCAATACCTTCTTGTTGATTATAACCTTTAACCACGAGTCTTGCTTTATTTCTAACAATTATTCCATGTTCATCAAGCTTGTTCCGAAAAACCCATTTCAAACCAATTACTTTCTTGTTTTTCGGTTTGGGTTCTAAGTGCCACACTTTGTTTCTTTCAAACTCGTTTAGTTCATCTTGCATGGCAACTATCCAATCGGAATCCTTTAAAGCTTCCTCGTGATTTTTAGGTTCAAGTGATGAAAGGAACGCAAAGTGTGCACAAAAGTTTCTCAATTGAGATCTAGTTTGTGTTCCCTTATTTATATCACTTACAATTGAATCAAGAGGATGATATCTTTGATACTTCCAAGGTTTAGGCACAAATTCTCTTGAAGGAACAGTAGCATGTTCTTGTTCAGCAACTTGATTGACATTTTGTTCAGCCACTGGATCATTTTGCTCATCTGTGGGAACAGCTGGATTGGGAACAGTCTGCTGATCCTGTTGTACTGGCAGTTCCTGGATTTGATCAGTTTCTTCTGCCTCTTCTTGTATCGACTGTTCACTTGCTGTTCCATGATCTTGCATTTTAATTCCTTCATCATCATCTTCCAAGTTTGCAAGACCTATTTTAATATTACTTGTTTCCTGTTCACTTGTTGAAAAGTTAGTTTCATCAAAGATTATGTGAACAGACTCCTCTACACACATTGTTCTCTTATTGTAAACTCTGTAAGCTTTGCTTTGTGATGAATAACCTAGAAATACTGCCTCATCACTTCTTTCATCAAATTTACCTATGTTTCGTTTTCCATTCACATGAACAAAACATTTGCATCCAAATATACGAAAATAGGAAATATTTGGTTTAACACCTTTGAGCAATTCATAGGGTGTCTTTGAAGTGATTGGTCTAATTAGTACACGATTCAATGTATAGCATGCAGTATTAACGGCTTCTGCCCAAAAATTCCTAGGTAGACCACTAGCAATCAACATGGTCCTTGCCATTTCTTCTAAAGTCCTATTTTTCCTTTCTACCACACCATTTTGTTGTGGTGTTCTAGGTGCGGAAAAATTGTGATTTATGCCATGTTCATTGCAATAATTCATGAAGTTTGAATTTTCAAATTCTTTTCCATGATCAGACCTAATGTGAACAATTTGATTATTGGTAGATTTTTGTGTTTTATTAGCAAAGGAAACAAACTCATCAAAAGCTTCATCTTTGCTTGCCAAAAATAAGGTCCAAGTGAATCTACTATAATCATCAACAACAACAAACACATACTTTTTGCCACTACGGCTTTGTGTTCTCATTGGTCCACATAAATCCATATGAATTAATTCTAATGGTCTAGTGGTAGTCACAACGTTCTTTGATTTAAAGGATGACCGCACTTGTTTCCCTTTAGCACAAGGATCACAAACTTCATTTTTAAGAAATTTTATTGCAGGTAATCCTCTTACTAGGTCTTTTGATCTTAAAGTGTTAATCAATGAATAACTAGCATGACCTAGACGCTTGTGCCAAAGAAGTGGGTCTTCTTCAATAACACTTAAACACGTTAGACTGTTTCTGGGAACAGTGTCCAGGTCCACAACATAGGTGTTCCCTTTTCTGATTCCCTCCAGCACAGGGTCTCCTGTACTGTTCCTAGAAATTATACATTTTTCAGAAGTAAACTTAACAGAGTTACCTTTGTCACAAAATTGAGAAATACTTAACAAATTGTGTTTTAAATTCTCGACTAAAAATACATTATCAATGGCATGGGAACTAGACCTTCCAACCTTTCCTTTGGCGATTATCTCACCCTTCATGTTGTCACCGAAGGTTACTGTTCCCCCATCATAGGCTTCAAGTGAGAGAAATTTAGATTTATCACCCGTCATATGCTTGGAACACCCACTGTCGAGATACCATGAGTTGTTCCCCTTCACTTGATCCTGCAAAGTAAACTAATGGTTAAGCTTAGGAACCCAGTTAGCCTTGGGTTCCCTGTCGATTACATTTGAATCATGTTTCTCAATCCATATGTTTTCGACATAATTTTTATTTGCTTTGATATGCTGTTCCCTTTTTATACATTGGTGTTTTAGGTGTCCACTTTTACCACAGAAGGAACATATTTTGCTACTAGGGAGATCTACATAGAACTTTTTCTTTTTATCATTCTTAATAAAGCCTAGACCTTCTTTACTCTTGGCTTTAGCATTAAGAATCCATTTGGGAATTTCTTTGATTTTCCCTTTTCCTCTTAAGTTAATTTGATCTTTTAGGAATTTATTTTCCTTATCACTTAATTCTAATTTTAATTTCAATTCTTGAACTTTCGTGCTAAACTCATGAGTGATTTTATCATTTTAAACCGATTTTAATCCTAACAATTTGCTTTGATTTAATTCAATATTAAGAGTGTCAAATTCCTGTTTTAATTTTTCCAACTGTTCTTTTAAAATGATATTCTTATCTAATAAATCAAAAAATCTACTTTGCACATCGATTCTAAAGGAATTAAGATATGAGATATGATCTTTACTTAAGTTAAGATCTTTCTCTAACTGGAGACACTTAGCTGCTTTTTCATCTAGTTTGTCTTGTGTCTCTAACAGTAATTTGATTAATTTATTCTTACTTATGTTGAACTGATATTTAGGGGATGGACCAGAAGACGTTACCTCTTTTTCTTTAGAATCTTCATGAGATGCCATGAGACACAGGTTTGCTGTTTCCTCTTCCACAGGAGCTTCTGTCTCAGCTTCACTCTCCGTATCTCCCCAAGCTGCTACCATTGCTTTTCTAAAGTCAGTCTTGAAGTTTCCCTTCTTATATTGTCTTCCAACTTCTCTTGCTTTTCCCTTGCCCTTCTCATTTTTCCATTGAGGACAATCCTTGATGAAGTGTTCAGTGCTCCCACACTTGTGGCATTCAAAACTTGTCTTCACGTTTGTAGTTCCCTTTTCTTTGTTATTCCTTTGATTACCATACCTTCTGTTCCTGAAGAACTTTTTGAATTTTCGAGCCAACAGTGCTGCTTCCTCTTCACCAGTTTCTGATTCATCGCTATCATCAGCTGCTAGAGCCAGTCCTTTGTTTCGGGAACTGTCAGCTGTTCCCAAATGCAATTCATGGGTCATTAGGGAACCAGCCAGCTCTTCCAAATTGAACTTGGTGAAATCTTTGGACTCCTGGATGGCTGTGACCTTTGCTCTCCAGCGTTCGTCTTGAGGAAGACTTCTGAGTACCTTTCTTACTTGTTCATCAACGGGAATAATTCTTCCAAGAGAGACTAACTCATTCGTAATATTTGTGAACCTAGTGAACATTTCTTGAATGCTTTCCCTAGGTTCCATGACGAATCTTTCATACTTCGACATAAGCAAGTCAATCTTGGATCTTTTTACTTCACTTGTACCTTCATGGGTAACTTCGAGCAGGTCCCAAATCTGCTTAGCGGTTTTGCAACCCATAATGCGATTGTGCTCATTTGGACCAAGCCCACAGTGAAGTAACTTGATAGCAAGAGCGTTCATCTCCATCTTTTGAAAATCTTCTTTTTCATATTCAGTGATTGGCTTTGGAACAGCTTCATTGTTGGAGTTGATGGTCGTCACCTCAAAGTCTCCAATTTCGATAACTCTCCATACTTGGTAGTTTTCAGCCTTTATGAAGATTTCCATTCTATTTTTCCAGTAGGTATAGAATTTCCCATCAAACATGGGTGGCCTTTGTGTGGAATACCCTTCTTCCATGCGTTCGTTCATCTTCAGCATCTTGACAGGGAACAGGATACTGCTCTCAGGGTTTCCTGATTAAATGAGGAACAGGGCTCTGATACCAATTGTAGAAATACTAATGGATGATCGAATGCAACAAGAGGGGGGGTGAATTGTTGTGTTGTTAGTTTAAGAATTTTTTTGCTCAACTTTTTGCGGAATTATATCGAGTAAAGAACAAAACTTAAACTTTAAAAAAAACGAAACGAAGAATAATAAAAGGAGACAAGAATTTTACGTGGAAAACTTTTGGGCCTAATCAAAAGGAAAAACCACGACCCCCCGGGATTTCAAAATTCTCACTATGTTAAGGCAATTAGTTACAATTACACAAAACAATGTTTTGCTTCACTTGAAGCTTCTCAATTCTCTAAACGCTTTACTCAAAGCTTCTCTACTTAGGCCTACTTCTCTTCTCTTCTCTTCTCTTCTCTTCTCTCCTTCTCTTTCTCTTCTCTCGATTCTATTCTCTATTCCCTTAGACTTCCCATAAGTCTAATTACAACAAAACACTCAACTACCCTTTACAAGGCCAATTCTCATTAAGATCAAAAATAAATAGTTGCTCAAGAAAAATATTATAAATTAATTGGCATTAAAAACTTAGAATATTTTTCTCAATTAATTCTCCCTTAGATGGACACTCTCAATGCAACATTCATTCATTTATCCATCCATGCATACTGAACCGTAATTTCCCTCTTTTATAAGGGGAACAGCAAGTAGTGCACTTAGCCCATGTTCTCCACGAGTTGCACATATCCCACGTTCTCCATAACTTACTTGCTCCCAAAGAAAATGGAAAGTTAGTTAAAGGTAGGAGTGGAATGTAATTGCTGTATGCATGCACGGTTAAAATATCATGGGTTAAGGAAGATCCTATTTTATAGGAGACCAATTCAAAGAAGAGAACAAGTCTCTTAATTTCCGAGTTTATAGGAGATAAACAAGGAATTGATCTTCTCCATGTTTTTAGGCGAATTAAAAAAAATATTTTGCCAATTAATAAATAAATTTAATTAAGCAACTAATTAAATTTTAACCTTTTACATTAACCAAAAACAGAAAATATAATTTTCGTAACTTCCAGTCAATGTCTTCTTCGGACCTGTATCGTGAGGAACAGCACACTGTCTCTATCTACAACATTCGTCAGAACTTCAACTCTAGGAACAGTAAACTGTCTTCAAGAGCAATTTCCCAACTTCTTGGATATTTGAGACATGTACTTCTTTCACGAATCAAGTCATAGGCTTCATCAACGATTCACATTAAATCGGATATATACCTACAAAACAATCTCTAAAATATGTTTGTTTATTTAAAAGTAAAGTCATCATCAAAACCTTAAGAGGCCAACAGTCTCCATGAGTCAAGTTAGAGTACTTCTAAGTTCTATCACTGTAGCAAATCATTGATATTTTTACCAAGGGTCATCCTTTAATTCTTTTCAAGATTTTCATGACTCAACATTCGTCAACCACATGCTTTGCTTCAACTACGGGCATATATTAGAATCAAATATTATATTGTTAATATTTCATTTATTTTTCATATCTTGAAAAGTTTAGAAAGTTTATGCGTAAATATTGTAGATTCCTTTAAATAAGCAATGCTTCTTTAAGAAAAGAATTAATCACGAATTATAGCTTTAATGTTTGATGCTTTTGTGAATCACTGCTTTGATATTATTCTATTCGGCAACTCAGTTTAACACCAACATAGAAAACACATAAATATCACGGACATTCATTTTATCTGCGGAAAAGTCTCCATGAGTCAAGTTAGAGTACTTCTAAGTTCTATCACTGTAGCAAATCATTGATATTTTTACCAAGGGTCATACTTTAATTCTTTTCAAGATTTTCATGACTCAACATTCGTCAACCACATGCTTTGCTTCAACTACGGGCATATATTAGAATCAAATATTATATTGTTAATATTTCATTTATTTTTCATATCTTGAAAAGTTTAGAAAGTTTATGTGTAAATATTGTAGATTCCTATAAATAAGCAATGCTTCTTTAAGAAAAGAATTAATCACGAATTATAGCTTTAATGTTTGATGCTTTTGTGAATCACTGCTTTGATATTATTCTATTCGGCAACTAAGTTTAACACCAACATAGAAAACACATAAATATCACGGACATTCATTTTATCCGCGGAAAAGTCTCCATGAGTCAAGTTAGAGTACTTCTAAGTTCTATCACTGTAGCAAATCATTGATATTTTTACCAAGGGTCATCCTTTAATTCTTTTCAAGATTTTCATGACTCAACATTCGTCAACCACATGCTTTGCTTCAACTACGGGCATATATTAGAATCAAATATTATATTGTTAATATTTCATTTATTTTTCATATCTTGAAAAGTTTAGAAAGTTTATGCGTAAATATTGTAGATTCCTTTAAATAAGCAATGCTTCTTTAAGAAAAGAATTAATCACGAATTATAGCTTTAATGTTTGATGCTTTTGTGAATCACTGCTTTGATATTATTCTATTCGGCAACTCAGTTTAACACCAACATAGAAAACACATAAATATCACGGACATTCATTTTATCCGCGGAAAAGTCTCCATGAGTCAAGTTAGAGTACTTCTAAGTTCTATCACTGTAGCAAATCATTGATATTTTTACCAAGGGTCATCCTTTAATTCTTTTCAAGATTTTCATGACTCAACATTCGTCAACCACATGCTTTGCTTCAACTACGGGCATATATTAGAATCAAATATTATATTGTTAATATTTCATTTATTTTTCATATCTTGAAAAGTTTAGAAAGTTTATGTGTAAATATTGTAGATTCCTATAAATAAGCAATGCTTCTTTAAGAAAAGAATTAATCACGAATTATAGCTTTAATGTTTGATGCTTTTGTGAATCACTGCTTTGATATTATTCTATTCGGCAACTCAGTTTAACACCAACATAGAAAACACATAAATATCACGGACATTCATTTTATCCGCGGAAAAGTCTCCATGAGTCAAGTTAGAGTACTTCTAAGTTCTATCACTGTAGCAAATCATTGATATTTTTACCAAGGGTCATCCTTTAATTCTTTTCAAGATTTTCATGACTCAACATTCGTCAACCACATGCTTTGCTTCAACTACGGGCATATATTAGAATCAAATATTATATTGTTAATATTTCATTTATTTTTCATATCTTGAAAAGTTTAGAAAGTTTATGTGTAAATATTGTAGATTCCTATAAATAAGCAATGCTTCTTTAAGAAAAGAATTAATCACGAATTATAGCTTTAATGTTTGATGCTTTTGTGAATCACTGCTTTGATATTATTCTATTCGGCAACTCAGTTTAACACCAACATAGAAAACACATAAATATCACGGACATTCATTTTATCCGCGGAAAAGTCTCCATGAGTCAAGTTAGAGTACTTCTAAGTTCTATCACTGTAGCAAATCATTGATATTTTTACCAAGGGTCATCCTTTAATTCTTTTCAAGATTTTCATGACTCAACATTCGTCAACCACATGCTTTGCTTCAACTACGGGCATATATTAGAATCAAATATTATATTGTTAATATTTCATTTATTTTTCATATCTTGAAAAGTTTAGAAAGTTTATGTGTAAATATTGTAGATTCCTTTAAATAAGCAATGCTTCTTTAAGAAAAGAATTAATCACGAATTATAGCTTTAATGTTTGATGCTTTTGTGAATCACTGCTTTGATATTTTTTTTTGGCGAATTACAGCCTCCAAAGTAGACTTTTGACCAGTATTCAAGCCAAGTGACTGTGTCGTACAATTTTAACCTTTGACCATTGACTGTGTCGTACAATTTTAACCGTTGACCATACTTTTTACCTTTGACTTTCTTTATTTGGTTTTAATTTTTTTTATGTTTTTTTTTTTTTGGATTTGATTCCTTCTTCCTTTTCCTCTTATTTAATTCTTCCATTGATGAAACTCCATTAGAGCTTAAATCCAAAACCCCTCCTCCTTCTGCTACTTAATCCCAATCACCTTCCTTTTTCCTACTTCTTTATCCATAAAATGTTCAAGCCAAGCTAATTGGGTACGTTCTTTTCTTCCATTTATCTTTCAATTTTTTTCAAAAAGTTTAGTTCTTACTCTTTCGACTAGTATGTTCAAAATTAACTGCTCAAATCATTCAACTCAAATTTTTTCATAATATTCAGTTCAAACCCACCAAAATTTTCTACTTAAATTCAATAACCGAAAAAGCATAAGCTATATATGACAAACCCGAAAAATTATTCCTAATAACCACACAAAATTGCAGCTCAAAAATTATAATCGATGAAGATTTGCGCTTACCCAAAACTGTTTTCAGCTCAAAATTGATAACCCACAAAAGTATGAGCTCAAAATCAATAACCCTGAAAAAGGCTTTACCTATGGTGAGCTAGTAAAAGATGAGTAGATGACCCAAAAATTTAACAGCAGAAAGTGTATAAATTAGATAAAATTAAGCTAAGAAAATTCAAGAACCCAAAGATTTGGGCAAAAAAGTGAAAACCCAATTATTAAGATGAGGTAATTGGAAGAAAAGATGAATCTTTAAGGGTGTAGGAATAGCAAAGAATTCAACAGTTTATTTAACAACAGAAATTGTATAACCCAGATAAAATTGAGCTAAGGTAATTGATAAAAAAGTGAAAACCCAATTAGTGAAATGTAAGATGAGAAGTTTTTTCTTAATGGAATTCAACAATTTATTTATAAAAACATAGAGGAAGACAAGTTAGAATAGTAAAGAATTCTAAAAGTTGGAAACATCTGTTTTTTCTCTTAAAGGTCAAAATTGGAAGATTAATGGATGAAAAAAAGTTACTCATTTAGCTTAGCTTGAACATTTTATGGATGAAGAAGAAGAAGGAGAGAGGAAGATGATTGGGATTGAGGAGCAGCAGGAGGAGAGGTTTTGAATTTAAGCTTTAATGAAGTTTCATCAATAGAGAAATTAAATAAGAGAAAGGGGAAGAAGGAATTAAATAAGAAAAAAAAAATTAAAACCCACAAAAAAATTAAACCAAAAAAAAGAAAAGTAAAAGGTAAAAAATATCGCCGTTATATATATATATATATATATATATATATATATATATATATATATATATATATATATATATATATATATTGCAACTAGAGTTGTGCCATATTCACTAATTCACTCTATTAATTGAAATTGAGTATAACTCAACTCGAGTCAATTCAAAATAACATGCATATAAAAATTAAATCAAATTATTAAAATATTTATATTAACATAAAAATTGAAATAAACCAAATCCAAAATCCAAAACTAGCTCTAACACTCCAATGAAAAATTGGAAGTAAAGTATGCAATAAATATATTTAGCTAAATATTCTAATGAGACAACCCTATCAACAATTTCCACCAACGTTTATAATTTGTTCTCTTTACAACTCACCTTTCTTAATGGATTGATGCTGTGGACCCATCGTGACAATTACTCCACTAATGATACTACCAAGTAGACTAAACTTCACACTTTCGCAATTACGTTGTACAGCACTGTGGTGACTAGATCCTTTTTTTTTTTAGTATTGATTGGAACATAGTATTTGTTTAGTGGTTTTAAAATGAAATAACTTGAAAATTTTTGGTAGATTGCTCGAATGGAATTTATTAATTACATCTATATATTTAATTCAATCAAAATTTTGAATCAAAAAAAAATATTTTGAAATTAATTTTATACAAGTTTCTTTATAAATATCTGAACTTCTTTTTGAGTTGATACCTTTAAACTTTTAATTAATCTGTCATAGTTAAAGACATAATAAATTATAAACCGTTTTTGTAATCAAGAAAGTCAAATTGACATATAGAATTTCACCTACAGCTAATGCTAATCTAAAATAAAATTCATTAATAATTATTCTTTAATGATCTCATCAATTACTTTGATATATTTACTGAAATGAAACACACCTATAACTTATATTTTTTGAAAATTAATAATTTAGTTAACTATCAATAAATCATTTAGTTAATGATCTGATCCATTATTTTATTTTTCTATTACAGGGTAGAATAAGAGGATGTAGAGAGTTAGGTAAGAATTGAGCACATGATGTTTACTGAAATGTGATTCTTGCTCTCTAAAATGTGACAAGACTCGATTCTCAAGTGGGTTTATTTTTAAGAATTAGTAATATGTGGGGTTATTAATGTCAATTTTCTTCATATTTTAAGAGTAATTAGTGTAGAAACACATGCAGTATACCTTTTTTTTAGAATTAATATGTATAAACATATGATATCAAAAATAAAGCCAGAAATATTATACAGTAGAAACACTCAATTTTGATAGTTATATGGATGATGATGATGATGTATAAATTAACTTTGTAATTTTTGAAATTGTCAACAATATATTATAAATTTTACTATATTCTCTGATTTACTCAATTTAACTATAAATAAATGAAAGTCAAAGATACTTTATTAGTAGAGATATTGGCAAAGATCAAATGCCATGTTAATTTTTCTTTAACAAATAAATGAGTTTCATTTGACAAATTTGTTTTAGTTGTGACACCTTGAATTTTCCAAACTTTTTAGTATAATATATGATGTATTACATAAATAGTACTTCTTCAATTTCAAGTTGGATTGTCGCATTTATATTTTTTTTCATTCATCAATGACTTTGATCTAATTATGTACATTATATTTGATTTGTATGTTTAGTAACATAAAGTATAAATTTAATTAAAATGAATTGAGATTTTCATTGATTCTTTTTATTATAATACTTTATGAATATCAATTTTTATTAATTTTTAATTCATGATGAGAAATATTAATAATCAAATGAAAGCTTTGAATAACATACAAAAAGCATACAAGACAGTCCAACAAAAACTGGTGGAAGTAATAGTTACTACTCTCTTCGTTCCCTCTTATTTGACTAGTTTAAAAGTTTGTAGTTTTAGATAGATAATATTAACGTTTTTTATTATATACTCTATGATGTGCTAAAGCTTATTTAGAGATATAATGAATTAAAAATTTCTTTAAAAACCGTAAAAATGTAAAGTTGACGAATTAAATTCACATTATAATAGTATATTATAATAGATATTTTACATAGATGATTAAGTATTTAAATAATTGTGAGCTGTGAGTAGTTGAAATCATTCGAATAGAGGCAAAAAAAAAAACAACCTACAATGAAAATTAATAATCCAAAGTTGACCTATAGCCTATAGGAAAAGCTAGATGGAAGTAATTGGACTAATAATGGAGCCATGTGAGCCCCTTTCCTCGTACATTCCATATAATTAAGTGGACCACTTTGGTATTGCTTTTTATCATCAGCCTAGTATCTCTTATAAACTCAAGAATCAAAGAGATAAGTAATGGACCTGTGCCCCTCGAGGGTAAGAGCAAAAGAAATGCCCGCTATCAAACTAAGCGATGCACATTTTATATAAGTGGACCACCTACGCATTCTAAATCACAGTTTCCATCTTCTTTTTCTAAAAACAAAAAACGTGTGTTTATATTTATCAGCACAAATCATCTCATTTTGCTTGTTCCATTGATGTCGTCATTCATGGCTAACAATGATAAAGAGAGCTTTGCTAAGGAGTTATGGAAGAAGCACAAAGGTCAAGCCATATACTCACAGTACACTCCTTTCATTATCTCATTAGCTGCTGGTAATCTTCCACTTGAAACTTTTGAAGCTTATCTCTACCAGGATATTCATTACCTCGTTGCCTACGCTCAAGCGTAAGTATTATTATACAATACTCCTTTGTATAATTGTTTGGAATGAAGTAGATGGGTGGATTGTTTTTCTTCATTCACATAATAAATCAATATGAGAAGAAAATTGAGTGATGAGTATCGGTGATTAATTAATTGAGATGTTAGTGGGCTACTCCTTAGTGACCTCTGTGAGCTTGTCTATACGACCTCATGTCCGTTTGTTAATATCTTTCATATTTCACAAATTCTCTTTTAAGATGATTGTCTTATTATGAAATAATTTTGAATTAAGCCAAATACTCTATAATTTAAGTTTAGGCTGATCTTTACATAGACCTGTTTTTGTCCATATCTTTTATATTTCACAAATAGTCTATGTTTAAATAGCAAATTAGGAGAGAAAATAAAAGGAAGGGAAGTGTAACACCCGAATTTCCTCCGTTCCCTTGCGATTTTTGTTCCGTATAGAGGGTCGGAAATTCAGGGGTGTTACAGGTAGGGAACGGAGTGAATTCGAGAGTGTTACAGGAAGGAGAAGGGAAGCAAGGGAAAAGGAAGGGATGGGTAAGAACACAGAGTATTTCTTGTTTATTTAAAAGGGAAGGAAAAGGAAAAGAAAGGAAAATAATTGATTTCCTTTTAAATAAAATTTGTCAATGTTTTCCCTTTAATTCCCTTCTTTCCAAATCCCCTCCATCTTCTTTGTTCTCATCCAAACAATTAATCCTTCATCTTTTTAATTTTCTCCTCTTTTTTTCCTCTATCTAAACATAGTGTAAAGAAAATTTCATAAAAATACAACTTTTCCTCTTCTTGTTTTATGCAAAAAAAAAAACTTTCTTCCAATGATAAGAATTGGAAAAAATTGGTTTAATTGTTACGAGGAAGACATTTGAAAGGATATTGTCAAGGAACCATTTTAACCAAAAGCTTAACTGATAGTTGAGGTCTCAGGATATGTTATATACTCTAACATATCCCCTTACACGAAAGTCCATTGAGCTAGAAGTGTGGATGCGCATAAACACTGAATATTCTACTTTAAATGAGGGGTGGTTGAGATTCGAACCCGTGACTTCTTGTCACGTTGGCTTCCAATACCATGTTAAGGAATCATCTCAACCAAAAGCTTAAGCTGATAGTTAGGGTCTTAGGATATATTATATATTCTAATAGGATTTTTTAGTTCACTACTTGATTTAATTATGTTGTTTGATTAGGGCTTATATTGCTCAAGAGTATGCTGAAGATACAAAGACAAAACAGACGCTACAAAATTTAGGAGACGACAGCATCCTATACATCGAAACTTATGCTTCTTTTTTTCAGGTTGGAATTTCTTGCAAAATTGTTAAATCTCTTTTTTACTTTATCCTCTTAAGTAAGTTATATAATTTAATTAATAGGCTTTCAAATACACTCAATGCCTACTTATTGTTCTAATAATGAATATTTACAAGTAATAAGAAAAGTTGAATATTTTAACTGATAGAAATATTATATTATTGAATAAAAATAAATTTATTGGAGAAAAATTAAAGACCATGAATAAAAAATATATAAAATAAAGTTAGTGAAAAACATATATTAACTATAAGCATGATAAAATGTTAAAATAAAGTTAGTGAAAAATTTGTTTGGATCATAAGCATAAAAAATATTAAGATAATTGTAATCAAGGCTAATTTTGTCAAAAAAATAGTAGAAAAAATATATAAAATTCTTTAGATAAACAAACAACTTAAATTGAAAAATAAAAACATCAAACAGGAATAGAAAAAGTATATTATATTGATTATTTTATATCTTAATTTCACTTAACAATATTTTTTCTTTACATGAAAAAAAAATAATGTAAATAGGTAATAATAGTTAATGTGCAAATGCAATAACTTTGGGTCTAATCAACCACATTCTCTTGCCCTCTTTCATAAGGGAATACAATTATTGTTTGTTTGTCCTCTACCGCGGTATTCTGGTTTCTGGGTATAATGGTACGATATGGTAACAATTATCTCAAGCCGAAGTAGTACATTTTTACGAACTACATTTATATAAAAGTTGATAACTTACATTATTAAAGAGGTTCAAATGTGATCCAACTCGAAAATTCGAATCGGAATCAAAAGGTACTTGAACCGAAAATATATAACTTTTTTCGGTTTACTAAACCAACAATACATGAACAAAGTTGCACCCGAATCGATTGATATCCAAAAATTAGAAAATTGAATTCAAACTCACTTTTTATAACTGCCATATAACTATTAATTGAGATTATCCGAACCTAATAGTTAACGAACCGAATCATATAACTTTTGTCAAACTTTTGTAAACCCGAATTGAATTTCGAATGAACTATTGTAAACTCAAAATGATTTTTAATTGAAAACAAGTCAAAACTCTTGGAATTTTATGATTAATTTTAATTTATGAAATTATTATTAATTTATCAAATATTTTCAACAAATTTACAAGTAATTTAATCCATCAAATCAAATAATAAATATTTGAAAACTAATTTCCAACATTACAATATTGTAGAGAACTTTATTAAAAAATCAACAAGATTCCCCATGGGTGAGATTGACATCAATTATAAATCAATAGAAAAAACTCTTATTTCATAAAGTGATTAGTTGTAAATTTAATTTGGTAGCTCTTCTCTCCTTGCTTTAATAAGAGAGATAAAATAGAGAGCAATTAACAAACAATATGGGACATAATTTATTCTGCTAGCTTTTTTCCCTTCCTTTTACAAAAGGACACTTAATTATCATTTTGTTTCCTAATAAGCAATATAGGATAAAATTTATTTTGATTTTTTGATGTTTTTCCTTGTGTCTTTTATGAGAAATCATTTTTGACCTACAATTTGCTTTTCAAGTAACGTGGGACAATATTTATGCATGTATTTCATTCAAAATATTTATTTTAACACTTACTATTATGCAATATTTAATAATTGATTAATAAAATGCTCATATATATATATATATATATATAAAATTTTGAAGTCATATTAATATTAGTGTACCGGTTATAATATTATTAATGTGAATACTAAATGCTGATATGCTGCACACCAAGTAGGTGAAGAAGCATAGTAGTTTAATAATAATAATAATAATAATAATAATAATAATAATAAATACTTAATAAGAAAATACAAGAGTACATAGGGTTGTAACTTAAGTAGGTGAGGAGTTGTTATGGTTTGGTTAAATGGAGGAGTTGAATAATTTTAATTTAATTTGGAGAAATTTTATATTTTTAAAATATATATAATGAACTCAATTGTTTTCGTGAGTGTAAAATTATAGATTATTTAAGTGAATTTAAACAAATTTATGAAATAAGATAAATAGTTTTGAGGATAAAAGAAGAGAAATAAATACGTATATGGAGAGACAATCGGCACAAATGATTTATGAAAGATTGTTGTTGTTGGATTAAATAGAGTGTAAATATCTAGATTATACAAGTGAATTTAAACAAATTTATAAAATAAGATAAATAGTTTTAGAGATAAAAGAAGAGAAAAAAAATACATATATAAAGTGAGAATTGGTACAAATATTTTAGGAAGTGACAAATGGCATAAATAATGAGTAGAATGTATGATGATGAAGTTATCCTATTAATAAAAAAAGGTGGTCATCACTATTAGGTCAATTATAAAAGTTGACTATTATGTCCTAATATTCGTAAGTCATTGGACACAATAATATAAATTTGAGGCCTAGATTTGATTGATTAGCCTTTTTAATTAATTATAAAATATATTAATATAGTTGAACCAACTATAAATGATAACATTACCATGATGGAGGATATGCGTAAAATATAAGTATGCTTTTATAGCATTATAGGTTATCACTCATCATTTGAATTTATAAAATCATCTTCCTTAAATTGTACTTTTGATGATTTCTTGTATAGTACGATATTTTTTTTTAATTTGTTGATTATAAAAACATACACTAATAGATCGAGTGTTGATTATTGAATTTTAAAGTATAATTGATTCATATTCTATTATATTATTATCTTATTGTTAGTCTAAGAGATTAAAATATATTTTCATAAATAAACTTTTAAAACTATATAGCTACATATATATATATTTCAAAAGTGTCTACTTGATGGTTTATTATATCAAATAATGGACATATACACTATAAATGTTTGTAAGTCAACCCTATAATGCTTTTAAACGACTGAAGATAAACAATTGTGAAACCAAACATTGTGATGAAGTTGATTTAAAAGTAAGTGTAAGAAAATAGCAATTATATCCCCAATTAAAGCAATAAAAATATTGATATTTCAAATCGGATAAATCAATTGTTAATTTTTTTTTTGGTAATTAAATAAGCCTACATCAATGTAAAACCAACTATCAACTTCATCTAATATTGACCTGATCGATAGAACTCCCTAACAGTCTCCCATTCAAAAAAAATCTTGAATGCGATTTGTGCCCCAAAAAATCAAACTAATTATAAACCGATGACAATGCGAGCCCTATTGACACTTGACTCGAATTTTAACTAGTAACAAACCGGTGAACTCAAAACGTGAATATTATTTATTGAACCGATACGTAACAAACCGATCTAACTTATGTATGACCGGTCGCCGCATACAATCGAGAATTAAATGATTTCAAATCCGGCCTAATTGAATGACACTCGTCCGAAATGAATCCGGTGACCCAAATGAACACCTCTATATATAAGGACCATACGGAGTAAAATATATTAAAATAAGGATGACCAAATTAATTTTAATCCAAAAAATATGATCGAAATAGACATATTATTTAGGTGAAAAAAATTAAAAAAATCTTAAAGTAAAAAATGAGTATATTAAATAAGTTGATTGTATGGACCATTTCATGGTGAAATAATCACATATAAGACTTGATGTTGTTTGATTATTTAAACACTATTTGCCCGATCAGTTTTTTTATCTACAAGAAGGATTTATTCATTGAACATAGTAGAATTTACATATTGATTCAACAAACTCAGTTGATTTGCTTTTTTTTTTCCTTAATAGTGTGGGGGTTTACAAATGAAGAGAGATAGAGATTTCTTTTCACATGTATTTGATCTATTTAGTTTGTATGTGTTTTTTATTAGAAAAATATTTTCAAGAATAATCAACTTATTTTACACACTATAAGGGAAAGGACGCAAACCATCTAAGCTAAACTCCTCTCAAACCCCATTAAAGATAAAGTTCTCTCAAATCTTTATCGATAAAAACAAAAAAATACAAACTTTATTGAAAAAGTAAACCTTTTTCCTCTCCCGGAACAAACAATCTAAGATACAAGGCTAAAACAAAGAAAACAAAAGCAAACTTGGCAGAGGGATTAAATCATAATTAGTAATCTCTTTTTTTAGTTATAAATCTTGCATTGGTAATAACAAATTTCAATCCAACAGCCATGCCTGACTTCATATTAGCCACCAAAGTAAACGACTTATAACCACACTATCTCACATCGCTTTATTAGTTTATATTTTTTATCAAATATACGCGCAAGCTTTTATTCTGCGGTTGTTTAGCCTCGCAACAATAGAAATGATACTTGAGCCTTCAATATCCTCTTGACTCCTATTTACTCTTCAATATCCTTCTTTGATGGATTTTTCTTAATGATTTTACCATCCCCACAGATGAATTCTTATCAACAATGTTACCACTCTTCAAGGATGGTATCTCTGTCTCATCATCATTGCAACTAAACTGAGTAGTTTTCTGTAGTTTTTCAACTCCCAACAACAAAGAATCTACCATTAGTCTTTGCTTTTCCACCATTATTAACAAGATCTCATTCTCTCTTTGGAGCTCCATTAATCGACTTCTCATTTCTTGTATACCTAATATTTTCTCTCTCCAAAGGTTTCAATAAAGCACAATAGCTTCAACAAGCCCTCTAAACACATATCAACTTTTACCATCACTCATTTACCAAACTCCATGCTTTCCTTTACTCAATTCCCCTAGGAAACACTCCAAGCTCGATACCGATTGCAAGGGAAGGTGCTTGGACCCTCAAATGACAATAATAGGTATAGAGGGGAATAGCAAAACAAAGTATGAAGACGAAGCAATAAAAAGGTTGAAGCTTTGATGAACAAAGCTCATATACAACACATAAAAAGTGTCTCGAACACCTACCTTTTAAGTGAGATTATTTATATAACTAATCAATATTATACTAATAAAATACCACTCACAATGTTTCATCACACACAATAAAGCTTAAATCTTGCACCTTTAATTGCGCTCATTCATCGTATACAAGAGAACACACTAGGAAGTTGAAATCCTATTTTTTCCATATATTAGCCTTCTCCCCATCAATCTAAATTTGATTTAGGGACAATATAGCCCTCAAAAAAATTAGAACAACTTTAGCTAAAAGGGAAAATTCGTTGGCCCACGCAAAACAGAATGCTCAATTTGCGCCTTGCATTAGAGTGCTCGAACGAGCTCTATATGTGCTCGAATGAGCACCTTCTCGCAAGAATTTACTATTTTCTATATTAGTTTGCCTCATTCAAGGCACCTAACTTAATAATGGCATCCCTTATTCATCTTTTTGACTTGATCTATGCACTTTATTCCTTGTTCAAGGCACCTTCATGAACACCCTTGTTTTTTCTCTTTGTAGCTCCATTATTGTTAAAATATAATGTGACTCGAACAGCAGTCCGCGGGACGCGGAGTTGGTTCTGTCTCCGTTTCACGACTCGCGTAGTTTTACATGGCTCGCGTAATGGTGGTTTCTTGGCATGTTTTTGGCCGATTATTCTTAGTTTTTGACGGTTTCTTTTGTATTTTCTTAACCTAATTCCTTTTTATTATGAGGTATACTATATAAAGGCCCTATGTAATTAGAATTAGCATAGGATGCAATGAAAAACACAAAGTGAGGAAAACTAAGAGAGAAAAAGCTTGGAGATCCATATTGTTGTGGTTTCTTGTGTTTATCTAGTAATCTCTCGGTTTATAGTGAAAAGTTTATTCTCGGTGCCGGTGGATGTAGCTATCACGTTGATAGTGAACCACATTAATTTCTCGTTGACATTTTCTTTATTGCTTGTTTGAATCTATATTGTTTCATTATTGTTTTCGATCGTTGCTTCCGTTGTCGCACAACAATTGGCATCAAGAGCTCAAGTTTATTCCTAGGAAGAGTTTTTGAAGGAAACAATGGTAGGAGATTCTACAATAAGGATTGGGAAATTTAATGGAAATAATAGCTTTGGGCTATGGCAGATTAAGATGAAGGTGTTATTAAAGCAGTTGCAGATTTGGCGTCCGTTGATCCCAAAGAGTGCGGCAACTACGTTGGGATCTGGAGACGGATGGACTGATTAACAGTTAGTAGTGATGGAAGAGAAGGCTCATTCTACCATCTTACTAAGTCTTGATGATCATATCATCACGGAGGTTGCTGATCAGGAGACGACCGCAGAATTATGGTTAAAATTAGAGTCACTGTACATGACAAAATCTTTAACCAACAAATTGCTACTGAAACAGCGGTTGTTTAGCCTCAGGATACAGTCAGGTACGCCATTAAGGGATCATCTAAAAAATCTTAATTCTATTTTATTAGATTTGCGTAATTTAGAAATTAAAATAGATGATGAGGATGCAGCGTTAATATTGCTTGTTTCTCTACTGAATAGTTATGAGAACTTTGTGGAGTCTTTTGTGGTTGGCAAAGACTCGTTGACCCTAGAAGAAGTGAAGGCAGCACTTTATACTAGGGAGTTGCGTCAAAAGGCAACAGGTGATAATGAGAATTATGGCAGTGGGTTAGTTGTTAGGTCGGGTAGAAATTCTATAAAGAATAAGGGGTCTAACAATAGTAATGGTGCTAGGTTAGATACTTGTAATAGTAGAGATGGGTCTAGCAACACTAAGACCATAATATGTTACCACTGTCAGGAACCAGGACATTTTAGGTCTAAATGTCCAGAATTAAAGAATAAATCTCATGCCACAGTAGTCGAAAGTAAACAGAACAAGAGCTATGATTCGGAGGAAGATTTAACATTGATTAGTTGTGTTGAGTCTAGTGATTTGGTTGATAGCTGGATTCTTGATTCTGGTAGTTCGTTCCATATGAGTCCTCGTCGGGATTGGTTTGATACTTATGAGTCTTGTTTTGGGGGTTCAGTTATGATTGCTAACGGTACTCCATGTGAAGTAGTAGGTATTGGTTCCATGAG
Source organism: Amaranthus tricolor (assembly GCF_026212465.1). Taxonomy (NCBI): domain Eukaryota; kingdom Viridiplantae; phylum Streptophyta; class Magnoliopsida; order Caryophyllales; family Amaranthaceae; genus Amaranthus; species Amaranthus tricolor. Next base: position 6,668,141 of record NC_080054.1, read on the forward strand.
ACTTCGGACTAGTGATGGGAGAAGGGTTACTTTGACTAAGGTGAGACACGTTCCTGCATTGGAGAAGAACTTGATATCGCTTGGGACCTTAGATGATTTGGGGCTCAAGGGTGAGTTTAGCAATGGGGAAGTGAGTTTCTTTAAGGGTTCGGATTTGATACTTAAGGGTGTCAAGGTGAAATCCCTGTATGTCTTTCAGGGTGTTACGCTGCTTAGTTCTGCAGTTAGCACTTCTACTTGTCACCAGGAGATGACAATTTATGATAGGCATGGTCATATGGGTGAAAGTAGAGGGCTGGAATTTTCCATTGAGAATCGTCTTACAAGTGTCAAGGATGCCTACCTTGAGGAAGACAGGCATTGTGTGTTTGGGTTTAAACACGGGTGTGAGCTTAGCATTGAAGCTCATGATCACTTGTATGGTAAAATGGTTAGTTGGCTACATTTGAATAGTTCGTTTTGTGGATTTGTTATGTTCTGTGTTTTAGGTATTTTGTGGCATCATACCTATAGGATAACACCATTGCAGGACGGTGTGATAAGAATAGCAAATTAGACCTTGTTAGGGAGAGTCTTATGCATGCTCTCTGGTACTTGGTTGTTGAGTAGATACTGAATTAGTTTGTTCGATCGGGATTTACACACGGGATTAGAGGTGCCCAGTGTGTGTGTGGTGTGGCTCAGTAAGGTATCTTGCTATCTCATATTTGCAGCAGCTGGTTATGGTGATAGTGGTACCGAGTTTGAGGTGGAGTATGAGGTTAACTCCTCATCCATTTCTGTTAGACCCCAGATTGATGATGTTGATGCTACCCCAGGTATCTCTCTGACTGTGATTTCTGGTGCTATCTTTATCTCTGTAGATAGTTTAAAGGAGTTAGTACAGGGAACATTCCGCCGATCTAAAGAGTTTCAAGAAAAGCCTATATGTGTTCTCGAGAAGTCTAATAGGTTGGTTGTAAGGAGTGTTGTTTTGGTTGCTATAAGTGTGGTAGGTTATGCATTGAACCTTGTGGGATTAGCAAGGTTGGTAGCCAATTTTGTGGAGTCACTTAGACCACCAACTTATGAGCACGTAGTAGAGTATTGAGCGGGCGCATTGGCTTGCTATGACTTTACATATGAGCAGAGTGTGGGAACTGTTGTATGTACTGGTAGAGTTACTTAGCTCAATTACATCACCTCATTTGAGACTAAGTCGGTCTACATGTCTAGAGTAATGGTTCGGTGTTTGAAGTATGCTGTGATGTGTACTTGTTTTGCGCATGCCAGAAGTGTCATTTGTAGGTTTGTGACTCAACCTGGGTGGGGGCACTAGCAGGTAGAGATTTGTTCTCTCTATAGTTTTCTTGGATCAGCTGTTGTGTTTCTTATGTACGGGAATGATATTAAGTGCTTTGTTACATCGTTTGATGTTCGGGAGAAGCACAGTGTAGTCAGATTTCATTCGGAACGCACGTACATGAAGATAGAAGTAAAGAAGGTAGGATGGTCTGACAGTCCTAGTAGATTTGTTACTATGCTGGATTCATTAGCATAGGCCCTTAGGGACGGTGTGAGAGAGCCCACAGGTGGAGGTGTGCACAACCTCAAGGTGGAGCTTGCCTATGTACTCTTGATGCAGATGGAGCATTATGAGTGAACTTGTGATGCTACTTGAGCGTTATGAGTTGTTATACTTGGAAACGAGTATGTGATGGGTCTTAGTTGAAGACTTATCGGGATGGGTCTTGGTTGGAAACTTGTCGGGATGTATGGCTTATGCTTGAGCTTTGCATCGGGTTTGGCTTGAGAATGGTTTTGCTTTACTATGGTTTGATGAGGTAGTGGTTGACTACGTGTTCTCGCCAAGGTGGAGATTGTTGAAATATAGTGTGACTCGAACAGCAGTCCGCGGGGCGCGGAGTTGGTTCTGTCTCCGTTTCACGACTCGCGTAGTTTTACACGGCTCGCGTAATGGCGGTTTCTTGGCATGCTTTTGGCCGATTATTCTTAGTTTTTGACGGTTTCTTTTGTATTTTCTTAACCTAATTCTTTTTTATTATGAGGTATACTATATAAAGGCCCCATATAATTAGAATTAGCATAGGATGCAATGTAAAATACAAAGTGAGGAAAATAAGAGAGAAAAAGTTTGGAGAGCCATTGTTGTGGTTTCTCGTGTTTATCTTGTAATCTCCCGGTTTATAGTGAAAAGTTTATTCTCGGTGCCGGTGGATGTAGCTATCACGTTGATAGTGAACCACGTTAATTTCTCGGTGTGATTTTCTTTATTGTTTGTTTGAATCTTTATTGTTTCATTATTATTTTCGATCCTTGCTTTCGCTGTCGCACAACAATTATCATGGCACATCAAAGATCCTCCTTCATTCGTTTATTGAATTTGCAACCATGAATCAGTCAACTCCTGTACTCGCCCAACATTGTGTGTATTGGCTTGATTTAATGAATAATCACGTCCACACATGGGTAGTTTGTTTTTTGTACTAATAGTTCAAATTTTAAATTAGTGTCATACTTAGCTTCCATTAATATTCGAATATATTATTCTTGTTATTAATTTATGGATTAATTTTTGTGCTTTTTAAGGTTGAAATCTTTAGCTACAAAGATAGAAAACACAATGCTTTACAATTAACACTCAAAAAGATACAAAAGGAGAGTGTACATTACTATTTAGCATTATATGCAGAATTTGACCATTCCCTTTACATATATATATGTATTATATATCAATGATTATTGTACGAACATTGCAGGAATTGGGTTTAGAATATAAGCCAGGTAGTGTTCCCAAGAATGAAGCAACAATAAAGTATATTGATTTCTTGCTAGAAGCAGCAAGAACAAAAATTACAGTCTACACATTTGCAGCAATGACACCCTGCGAACGGTTATATGCTTATCTGGGTTGGGAGGTTAACAACACTTTGACTCCAGAAGAGCTCAAAGCTAACAAATATAAGAGATGGATCGAAGAAAATTCATCTGGACCTCCTGAGCCCAAAAAAAGGAGAAATTTGGTAAATTTTTGAGAAATCATTGTCCTTATTTATTATTAAACTATGACTTCTTATATTGAAAGTTTATTTGGTGATTTCTAACTTTTCAAAATTGAGTAATTTTCATGTGTACGATAATATTTTATATTGTTATGTTCTATAAGATCAACTTAAATAGGGTCTTCTTGTTCATTCATGTGCCTATAAAAAAAGCTAAAAGGATCTTAAAAACTCAAGAGAAAATAAATATCATAATATTGCTTTTTTTATTTGTGAAATTTTAACTATTGTATAAATAAGAACTAATAATTCATAATGCATAATAAGCACAAAAAATATAAATTATATCTAGATATAATTCAAGCAAATATCATCCTTGTACATAAAAATATTTTATTTGGACACTAATATATTTAGGGCCCTGGGCGATAGCCCATTTATCCTGGCTAATCGACGACAATGAGCTTAAATTTTTAACTTAGAATTGATTAAATAACCTAAACACACACACACATACACACACACATATACATATATATATATATATATATATATATATATATATATATATATATATATATATATATATATATATATATATATATATATATATATATATATATATATATATATATAATACTATGTGTCCAAGCATGAAATAAATAAAATATTATATAAAAATTTAGTTAAAAATAATTACTAAAATACATTATTTTATTGATTACAAAAAATTATAGTATTTGCCATGAAAATATTATCCTTTAAAATTTGATAAGCAACTAATGTTATGGGATTATTTTTCAATATAGAGAAGTGCTGAGAACATGGAATACTTCATCAATAAGCTAAGTGCAGGACTACCCCAGGAAGAACTAGACAAAATTGAGGAGTATTATAAGAAGGGTCTAGAACATGAGACGGAATTCTTTCTAGCACAAGAAATAGTCGGACAAGAGGTTGTAGTTCCTCTTTGGCAGCAACTTCGAGGGTTAAAGTTCCCATTGGTTTCAAATTTTGACCTTTGTTGCACCAAATCATCTATTGATTCGGAAAGACTTCAAGTTTATGAGCAGGGTATAGCCAATGAACTTCTTAAAAGGATTCCCCCAGGTAAAAATGCTCAACACCTCATGTTAAATATTTGTTTGATTGAGGTTTAAGATATTTAAGATCAAGATATATTTCATAAAATCTTGTTTGCATAGAGTTAAAAGGGTTTAAATATTTTTATTTTAGATTATGATATGAAATGTGAGCTAAGATCGATAAGGTTTGAAGTACCTTGATGAACGATAACAAATTTAATGACTTAACAATGTTTGAAAGAAAATAAAATGCGAAAAAATGACTCAATGATTTAATGAGATTCATCCAATGATGGCTACATCCTCCGTAGTGTATAGTTTGAGGCCATAGCCTCTTCGTACGTACTTTTCGTGCTGTTTAGTATTACAAACTGATTAAGAGAATGCAAAGCCTATGTGTTAAGGCTTAGGGTTTGTGTTTGATGTGTTTGGATGAATTAATGAGCTCTTTCTTTATAGGGGTAATTGCACTAAATAACATTCAATACATTAAAACTATGAATTAATAATATTGAAACACATCGAAGGACTTAAAGAGGCAAAAAATGTATCCAAAGCTTCCCCTACACAGCCTACCAGTTTTAGCCAAGACTATGCTCGTTCGAGCAGGGGCTTCTAATAGCTACTATTTTGGGAACATTGAAGTGCTCGTTTGAGCTCCTATATGCCCATTCGAGTACTCTCTTCCAGACTCTAGTGTTCCCTTTTGAACTACATGCTCGTTCAAGGTAAGAGAGCTACTTTGAGTGCCTTGTTCAAGCACCTCATGTAGCATTTGAACATTGAACCCTTAAACTCCTCATTAACGTACATTTATCATCCAAGTTTAAATCTCCTTTATTACACCAAACATTGAACCATACTCTAAACATTATCATTAACACACAAATGAATCCACCAACATAACTACCCATTAAGTGACAAACTTAAACACCCAAAAAGATTCCATCTCTATGCACCCATGAATGCATAGACTTGAATGGTGTACTCAAGGCACCATAACTTCAACAATATCCACCTTGAATTGAGTTCACTCAAGTCAAAGCATTCATCAATCCACTTCATCTTACAAGAATATAAACAAACTTAAAACAACATACACACCTTACATGCCCTAAAGGGAATCACATCAAGCAAGGAGGTAGACCAACCTCTTATAAACACAACTATAATAAAAACTTCTAACAAAATCATGTGAAATCATGAAAGAATCAAACCTCTTATACCGTTGCCTTGGCGATTGCTTCAACCCATACAATGATCTTTTCAATCTACACACATGACCTTCCTTACCAGCGACCTCAAAACCTTCCGGTTGCTTCAAGAAATTTCCTCTTCAAGATCACCATGAAGAAGTCGATTTTACATCCAATTGATGCAACTCCAAATCCTCCATTGCCGCCAAATCTAGTAGTGCCCTTATAGAAGAGTGCTTCACGACCAGTGAAAAAACCACATGAAAATCGACACTCTCAATTTGAGAGTATCCCTTTTGCTACTACCCTTGCTTTGTAGATAGGAGAAACATCACTAAAAGGACCCTCCTTCCTCCTGAATATCCATTTGCACCCAACGATCTTTTTTTTCTTTGGTGCTTCAACGATATCCCATGTTTCTCTCTTTGTAAGTGATTCCATCTCTTGCTTCATGGCTATCGACCATTTGCTTGAGTAATTTGAGGCCATAGCCTCTTTGTACGTACTTAGTTAATGCAACCCTTTGACTTCGCTAGCAATGTTGAGAGCATATGCAACATAATCATACTCTTCAATGTATCTCCTTAGAGCCACGATCTTCCTCTTTTTTCTTGTTGTGGATAAAGGAGGAGATCTATGTTAAACATCATCATCATTTTCATCTTCATAAATATTAGGAGTTTTTACCTCCTCTTGTGCATCAATTTGATCAATTACAACATCATTTACAACATTTTCAATGGGCATTTCCACACTAGATACTAACATGTTTTTTCATCAAATACAACTTCTCTAGAAGTGATTATTCTTTTTGACTCATTACACCACACCCTATACCCCTTTACACCCACCCCATATCCCACAAATATGCATTTTCTAGCCCTAGCTTCCAACTTTCCATCATATAAATGAATATAAGCCGGACAACCAAAGACTCTAAGTTTAGAATAAAATACATGAATATAACCCACTCTAAGACTAGTATAAGGTAAGCGATTGATTAAGTAACATGTCGTAGCCACCACTTCGGCCCAAAAATGCTTCCCTAAGTTTGCTTCAATGTTTGGCATACACCGAGCCCTCTTCAATAATGTTTTATTCATCCTCTCAGCAACACCATTTTGTTCAGATCGTCCTACACAAGTTCTATGTCTAACAATACCTTCACAAACACAATATTTAAGACATTTATTATCAACAAGTTCAAGACCATAACGGTCCTCAAGGTTGTACAATCGTTTAGAGACAACAAAAGGGGGGGGGGGGGGAATTTTTTTTGAATATTTTATTTGTTTTTACCCTGTTTTGTGGAATTAAAACTTGAACTTGATACGCAAACATAGAAAGAGAAAAACAAATTTTTATGTGGAAACTTTCTAGGCCTTCTAGAAGGAAAAACCACGATCTCCTGGGATTTTAAAACACGTTACTATGTTTTAAGCAATTAGTTACAATTACATTAAACAATCACACCTATGCCAATTTGATTTTCTCTCTAAATTAATCTTTCTCTTGCTTCCCTACGAAGCTCGTGCTTCCTCTATGAAGCTCTCTTTCACCCCTGAACTTCCCCAAGTCTAGTTATAAGATTTTTCTTAAAAACCATTTTACAAAGGCCAAAACCTAAGGATAAAACTAACGAGTTGCACAAGAAATATTTCTAAGTTAATTGTCACTAAGGAGCAATGAGTATTTCTTGATACACCAAAAAAATAACAAATAAAAACAATTCCTTTTATAAAGGAGATTGTCACGTAGCCTTGTAAAAAGAATAACTACCCACTTCACTCCTAGATCCTAAAATAAAGGAGGAATGGGTAAATATTTTTTGTACGTAATAAAATGCTAAGATTTTTGTTTACTAAATAAGGCAAATGAATTTTTCTAAACAAAAACCTAATAGATCATGCCTTATTAAGTGGAGAAAAAATAGGAGAAACTTTCTCCACCACTTTAGAAAGTTGACGGTTACTAAAATAATTATGATTAAAATTCCTTTGCCAATTAACTCTTTAACATAATTATGCAACTAATTAATTTTACCCATACATCAACTAAGAAAAACCAGAAACTACTTTCTTCAGAATTTTTTCATTGACGTTGAATCTTCCAGACTTGAATCTTGGGAACAATGGACTGTCTGCACTCATCAACAAGTATCGTCAGACTATCAAATTAGGAACAGTAGACCTCCTGCCTACACTTTGACATCCAACAACTATCTTCTTGTCTAACTTCCTTCGATATCTCAGACACTTACAAAGTTCATAGACCAAGTTTTAGGTACTATCAACGATCCTACTTCGGACCGGATATCGACCTGCAACAATCTCTAAAATACACTTGTTTATATTAAGTTTAGTCATTATCAAAACCTGAAAGGGCCAACAAAGGTCTTGATGCTCTTATCGATCTTTTTCTCAATCATTTTCTTCCATTCTCAGAAAACATCAAATACTTCATTTTTGAATTTAATGAACTAACACCAAACTTCCTTGAGAATTCATCTATGAAAGTAACCAAGTAATTACAACCACTAAGTGAGGGCTTTTTTAAAGACCCCCACAAATCGGAATGAATATAATCAAGTATCCCCTTAGTGTTGTTTATGGCGGGTTTAAAACTAACCTTCTTATGTTTCCCATAAACACATTGTTCGCAAAAGCCAAGGCTCCTAAACTTTTTACCATCACATAAATCTTGTTTAGAAAGTTCATACATACCTCTTTCTCCTATGTGACCAAGTCTCAAGTGCCACAGCTTTGTTTCATGATTGGACAGTGTGTTTATGGAAATATTCGCCGAGCCAGAGATAGTTGAACCTTCAAGAGCATACAAGCTCCCATTCATTTCCCTTTCATCACCACAAGTGAGTCTCTAATAATCTCATAACTCCACCTTCACAAGTAATCTTACACCTAATCTTATCAAGAGTACCCAAACATATGAGATTCTTTTTTAACCCTGGAATATGCCTCACATCTGTCAAGGTTCTCATCATTCCATCAAACATTCTCATTTTCTTACAAGTTGTATTTTTCCATGGTCACATTTCCCCCATTAATACTCTCATATGTTTGGAAGAAATTTTTGTTGGGTGTCATATGGAATGTGCACCCCAAGTTAAGAATCCATTCATCACTATCTTTGTACCCATGTGTGGCAACTAAAACACCACTATCATCATTATCATTCACGTAGCTACCATCGACATTACTAGTTGCGTCACTAGCCCTATCATCACTAGCATTTTTCTTTTTTCATTTCCCACAATCCTTCTTATGTGGCCTTTAAGCTTACAATAATTGCAAGACTCATTTTTGTTAGGCTGCGTGACTTTGACCTCCTTTTACTCTTGGTTTTACTCTTACTAGTAGAACCTTTCTAAAAAGTACTCCCTCTAACAAACAACCTATCACCCGAGCCACCTTATATTTAATGTGACGATTGTGTATCAATTAAATCCCTTTGTGTTAAGGCATTTTTCACATCATCACTACTCACGTTATCTGTACAGTAGAGTTTCTCTAAAATTCTTGTAAGATAGAGATAGAGAAAATAAAAGGTAAATAGCCAAGTCTTCATCATCAAGCTTGACATCTATGTTTAGCAAATCCATAACAATGGAATATAACTCATCCAAGTGTGTTTCTAATGGTTTACCTTTCTCTAAGTGTAGATTGTAGAGTCTACTGTTCAAAAGTAGCGTATTGGTAACACTCTTGGCCATATAGAGTGATTCCAATTTCTCTTATATGCCCTTGGTTGTAGTTTCATTAACAGTTTCTCTTAGCACTTCATGGGAAAGGCATATTTAAATTGCCGATAGTGCCTTTGTGTCAATCTCTTCCCATCTCGTCGTGTTCATTCTTTCATGCATTTTGTCTACACCATGAATGGGCTTTTGCACACCGTTTTGATCAAAAATGGCTTTCGTCTTGACTTGCCATAACCAAAGTTCACACTCCTATCAAACTTCTCTATGTCAAGCTTTATTGTGGACATGTTTCACACACAAAAGACTTCTAAATCACTGTAACAATGACTTGGCTTTGATACCAATTGAAATGTGAGCTAAGATCGATAAGTTTCGAAGTTCCTTGATGAACGATAACAAATTTCAATGACTTAACAATGTTTGAAAGAAAATAAAATGTAAAAAATGACACAATGAATTAAGTAGGTTCATTCAATGATGGCTACGTCCTCTGTACTGTGTAGTTTCTTATTTATACTATTTAAAAGGAGCATTAAAAGTCTTACAATAAAGTATTACAAATTGAGTAAGAGAATGCAAAGGCTATGTGTTTAGGCTTGGGGTTTTTGTTTGATGTGTTTGGATGAACAAATGAGCTCCCTATTTATAAGGATGATGTCACTAAATAACATTCAATACATTAAAACTATGAATTACTCCAAGAACTTTAAGAGGCAAAACACGAATCCAAAGCTTTCCCTGCACAGCCTGCTCGTTTGAGCCAGGACTATGGTCGTTCAAGAAGGGGCTTCTGACAGCTACTGTTTTGAGAACATTGAAGTGCTCATTTGAGCTCCCATATGCTCGTTCAAGCACTCTCTTCTAGAACCTATTGTTCTCTTATGAAGTACATGCTCGTTCAAGACGAGAGAGCTTCTTTGAGTGCCGTATTCAAGCACCTCGTGTAGCATCTAAACATTGAACCCTTAAACTCCTCATTAAAGTAAATTTATCATTAAGGTTTAAGTCTCCTTCAATACACCAAGCAGTGAACCATACTTTAAACATCATCATTAGCACACAGATTAATCCACCAACTTAATTGCCCATTAATTTAAGTGACAAACTTAAACACCGAAAAAGATTCCATCTCTATGCACCCATGAATGCATAGACTTGAAAGGTGTACTTAAGGCCATAACTTCAACATGATATATAATTATGTAACTCGTCAAATTATGTGCTTCTCCGACCTAAGTAGGATAATAATTTTCATAAACTCTTTCTAATAAATGAGTTAGCTGGCTGTGTATGTCCAATATAAGTAGGATAATATTTTTCATGAAATTTTATTAAATCTAAAATTATGAAAATTTGCGAGTAATGCTAATGTATTTAACAATTAATATTTCTTATTTTACAGGAGAATATAATTTCGCAGCTATACAAGAAGCTTTTGCATTCGTTTCTAACTTAGAGAAAACATCATTTCCAAAAGATGTGAGCTTTGGAGAATTTCAGCCTAAAAGTGATTCTATAAACTTAATGTTGAATGTTTTACAGAAAGATTATTTGGATGCAAGTGCTTATGTAATTTCAGCATATTGGAGTGATGATACTATTTTATCAGCTTTAACAAAAGGTAAAGAGCTATTTACATTTTTTTCGCTAAACCTACGTAGTATTTTATGTTACAATAATATCTTGTATCTACTTTTGAGTGTTACGAAAGGCTGATGTTTTAGTATTAATTTTGCATTGAAATATATTTAAAAAAAAAAAAAAAAAAAAGTATTGGTGGTTGACTTTTAGATCCAATTGGAATATAACTTGCTCTTCTGCACAACGGAATGTTAACCTTCTTTGTATTCTACAGAAGGTTTGGAGCACAAAATATCACATGCAGGAAACAAAGGTTCAGTTGAATCTTCCATTGATAAACTTGAAGCATTCATTGATATATTGAAGAAAAATGATAACCAAGGAAACAATTTGAGTTTATATATTGGAGATTCAGTTGGTGATTTGCTTTGTTTGCTCAAGTCAGACATTGGAGGAATTGTTAATGGGTCATATGAAGAATTGTTAAAGGTCGGACAACACTTTTTAGTTTCATTTGTTCCATTATTTAAAGGTTTAATTGACAAACAAAGGGAATACAAAAAACAAGTATCTCTATCTTCATGGAAGCCTAATCCCGGAGTTATTTACACTTTTACTTATTGGGCTGAAATTGAGGCATTTATTTTGGTTGGATCCTAAGCTAAAATTTTAGCAAATGAGGATGAATTTTAAACATTTAATATTGGATTGTAATATTAAAAAATAAATAATGAATATTTGGATGCATTGTAATCGTAACAATAATCAATGTTGGATTGTAATATAAATAATCAATGTTGGATTCTAAGATAAATAATAATGTTCGCTTGTTATATATACCAAATAATATCTAAACTATATTCGATTTTTTATAAATAATAAAGTGGTATGAAAATATGTTATTTTAGTTAGACTCTAGAAAATAGTAATTTCCTCTTTTCAAAAATGTGTTTACATTTAAGTAACATATAAAATAGTAGTCCATAAATAGTTGACATGTATGTCCTTCAAAATAATTCACATGTTTGCATATATACCTTTTCTTATTTTTTCTATATTGTATTTTGCTGGTATATTTATTTCTATTACTCAAATTTTGCAACAAATTAAGATATTACTGTATCTATTTTTGGTATATCATAAAATATAAAAAATAAATATGCAAAAAAAATACTTTATCGGAGTATTAAGAGAAATAATGCCAAACCAGTTCTAATAAGAAAAAAAATATATGAAAATAAAAGCTAATGACAAATTAAAAATTAGAAGTATCAATATACAATATACTAAAACAAAATACAGCTCACATAAGTAACCAAAAAAATTGACGAGTTGTCACTTTCTTATGAGATTTTTTCTCTCCTTTAAACAAAGATGATGTCATTAAATGTTAAGGATGATTATACGATGATTAATTTCACCATCATTAAAACTTTACTTGGGATTTTAAATGTTA
>NC_080054.1:6693662-6736162 GCF_026212465.1 Amaranthus tricolor
AAAATCAAAATAGAAGAAACTAACTTTCTTTAACTCTAAATCCTATTAAAATTCTAAGAGTTAGACTAATTATGAAGAACTAGATTTATAACTTTTTTTAGACTTTTCGAAAATAGAGAGCTACAAGTGTTGTGAGTTGTGTGTTCTTCAATTCTTGAATGAAGCTTCAATATATAAGTCACGCCTTCAAACTAGTTGTTGAGAACATAAAGCTTCATCTCCTTATTTATCTTACTTCTAGTTATGCTGGAATTGACTTTCAAAGCCTTGAATTGCAAGTTAGTTGTACGCTCCACTTGAGTTACTGAACAAAACGCGTTTAGCTATTTTTAGCTTTTTCAATTCTAAAACCAACAATAACCAAGTGATTTCATATTTGTTCATAAACCGTTTTTAGACGAATATATCTTATCCCAAAATTATAGGAACACGTACCTTAAGTTAGCCTTTCCAGAATACACCCAAAATTATAGAAAAACGGTTTCATATATTGAAAGGGCTATTTTTTTAAAACACAACTAGTCTTATTCACTAAATAAGTTACTTATTCTAATTTTAACAAACAAAATGTGTGATAAACCATAAGTGTTACTTAGTCTAATTTTATTTAACTTATAAATCATAAGACTAAATTAAACATGAGATATTATTGAAAGCATATTTTATGCAACCCAAAATAATTTATACTTAATATGATTTTGGACTAATTAATAACTAAATGTTATTACTTAATTTGTTGACTTAATTTTTTTTATGAGTTTTGAACATCATCACTTAAAGGGGTTGAGTCCTCAATTGTTATTGCATAAAATAAACTACTATCGGATTTATATTTGAAGACCGAAGTTGATTACTTAATTTTAATTTATTTGTTTCAAAATTTGTCAAATGATGACATCATGCACTGCTTGTAAATTCGGAACTCTACGTAGACAATTGCCTTATATTGTCAAATTATTGTTGAACATAAATTTTATTAGTGGTATCACTTGAGTTGAGTTCATTTCTAGATCTGCCCATTATGGTACATATTCATAAATATTTATACTTTTTGTAAAACATCTTTTTCTCTCTTATATTATCATCAATGACAATTAATACAAGAATTTGTTTGAGGACTTTCAATAACTCTTTACATTAACGAGACTCTCACTAATCTCAGGACACTCTCAAATTTAGCGATAAAAATTTACGCAACTTAGCACCCCTATTTTTAAGAGCTCACAATAAACATTAAACCTCATAAAGGTGAGTAATAGAATATAAAATTATCATATAATATTATTTATTCTATAAATTAAAAACTATATAATGCTTATGTAGGCGTGTGAGATTAAGGAGAGAAAAAAGGAAGGAAACTAAAACCATAAACAACTAAGACAACGGAATAATAGAGTTCATGACTAAATTGATTTCATGACTGTAAACATTTCCTTATTTAGGCTTGCGTGAGGTAGAAGAAAGGATAGTAGATTTGTGAAAATTTGAAAAAAAATAAGACCTTTTATTAACTTTAGTAAAAAAATAAGATTCGTTTAAACTTTATTCCCAAAATAAGCGTCTTTGGGCCCAAAGTTAGGCTTGGTACATAATCACTGTTACTAACAGCGAGTTTAAAGTTGCTGGAATTTTTAAGTCAGCATGTAGTTGCTGTTACTAACAGCGAAATAAGGTTTGACTGGTCAAAGGGGAAGTCGCTGTTAGTAACAACAATGGTTTGACTTTTGTTGACTTTGTGTATCATTTAATGTAGCCGTTGTAATATGGTTTAACTTAACGAATAACTATGTAATTTGATATGGATTCGTTGCACATGAATGAAATTGTGTTGAATTTTCGAGAGCATTTTCCTTATTTGAATATGATTGTCTGTTTGATTTTCATTTAATTCATACTTAATTCTTGGCGGAATGATTCATCGCCGAATACTCCGAGTAATTAACATCATTTTATTCTTAATAAACATGTGATAATACGATAAACATATACACATCTACATATATATTACAAAATATACACATCAGTCCACATGTTACAAATATTCAATATATACAAAACATTACTAATGTTTAATATATAAAAACATTATACTAATCCTAATCCTCCTCTTGTACCCTCTCTAACTGTGACAGTCTATGACGCCTCCTACAATAGTAAGAGGCGGTCGCATGACGCTCAGGTAGGGTAGATGATTGATACTGGGATGATCAGCACCCTGTGAGGACCCGGCACCATAGTCGAGGCATGTTAAGTCTACCTCCTCAAGATGAACGTTGGCATGATGAGGAGATGACCCCTGCGCGTCCATAGTGGTGTCAGGCATAGCGACTTTTGGAATGAAGTGCTGAAAATGTGTCGCTAGGCGTATGCCTTGGGCAATCTCCTGTACAGGCTCCTCCTCTTGGCTGGAGCTGATGACAGCTGCAATGCCTTATGCCTACATTCAATTTGGAGTTAATGAAATCTTTAATATGTAAGTTCTATGGATAATAATCAACATGGAAGAATACTTACAAACTGTGTCATCGTTGGTGCTACGGAAGCGTACTAGGCTGCTGCGATGATACCTCATGGTGTCATCCATCGATGAGTGATGGAGAGGAACCACGGCATGTAATCCGCCAAAGTAGTTGCGCGTGCAGCATCGATCGGTGCACCTTGGGCCAGCAGATCTGACTTGTGATCCCAACGAGCAATATGGGGCCAGTTGATCTCCAACCAGTTCTTCGGTTCCCGACCCTTGCGTGAGCTGTGATGGAGCTCCGCCTCTGTGTCACAAGGCGGCGGGATGCCCTGTACCATCCCAAATTGGCGCAGTACGCGCTCAAGGAGATGCACTTCGATTATTTCAAAGCATATCAAAGGTACATATACTCTCCACACCCCTGACAATATCCCTGAGAGTTGAGGCAATGCAACGTATGCCTCAGCGGGGTAAGGGTCCCATCGAAACTACACGTGAAAATGTAATTAATAAATTACACAATATGATAGTTACAAGACTAGTAAGTGAAGCCTTTACCTGGTCAGCTCGAAGTAGATCAAATTGATCGCGATAGAAGCCCATGCCAGATCTTATGTGAGTCCTTGTACGTCTATCAAAAGACCACCACAATCCATACGGCACATCTGGTGGTGGAAGAATTATTGGCGCAAATCCACCACGTCCCACAGTTCTTATCGGTTGCCCAATGAGAATATGCTCCCACGCCCAAAGTTATGAATTACAGATATAAGTAAGTAAACGAAACATATGAACAAATTAAAAAACAAATCAATAACATGTAAAGTTAGTATTACCTAGAGAACCAATCTCCTTCACGTTCTTCCGTGAAGCACCACATAGTCTCCTGTATAGATAACCTAAGGCTGCGGAACCCCAGCTGTAGCCGAAAATAACCTCCCATGGCGCACCAAGCAACGTCAAGTACAAAAGCTGTACCCTGTTGCCAGTCTTATTGGAGAACAAGACAACACCAATTAGATTTGAGAGATACACTTCTCAATGGTAGCCTCATCAGCACCTTCAGGGAGGTGCGAGAAGTTCTTCGCAAGCCATGTTACGCGCAACCCACTCCCTTTGGATACCTCTGGGGGAGGTCGGACTCCTAAGACCCTATGAACTATATCTCGCCAACTATCGAGTTGGGGTCCAACGGTACAGACGGCATGTCCCTCGATAGGAAGCCGTGTAAGCACAGCTACGTCAAGTAGAGTGATAGTAGCTTCACCTAAAGGTAGGTGGAAGGTATATGTTTCTTGGCGCCACCGCTCGACTAAAGACGTGACTAAAGCCCGATCCATTCTCTCATAAGCGATGAGGTGGAAGTCGTAATACCTCGTTCACTGAATGAAGGGAATGATCCGTGCGTCATTCTGCCACAGAGCAGAGTTGGGATGTATGGTGTATATGGTCTCTATGTCGGACACCTAAACGCAAAGATTATATTAGAATAAAGTTAAAGTATCAAGGAATATACATTCAAAAATTAAATTGACTAACCTGGACATCTCATAGTACACTACTCTTGTGATCCGACTGCATCATCAACACATTAGGGTCTCGAGGGCCTGGAGCTGCTGGATCCATCTCTACTGTAATTAAATAATAACTTAGTTGTAGTTATGATTATATGTAAAAGAGTTAAGAAATACTCAAATTGTTTACTTATGTTATTTATTTGCTTCCATAGTCTTTCAAGAAGCGTGGAAGGAGAGGATAAAAGTCTTTCCACGTCCCATAGATGGAGAGATGGGCTTGTTGTTTAGCACACCATGCCCGCTTATAGGTCACTTCGACACCAAATTGGTCTTTTACCATTTGTCGCACCACAGACACCTTAATTGATGGTATCTTCTAAGTTAATCGTATCATCATTTGAAAGCTGAAGTTCAAGTTGATTGGGTTCATTTGAAGGAGAAGAAGATGGAAAAATAAGATTTTGGGTTTCTTGGGTAGAGAAAGCCGTAGGAGAAGGAGCAGAAGAAGTTACATTCAAGACTGCATTTGTTGCTACAACATTGACATTTTGATTCTCTAAGGGTACCTCTTCTACGTATAACTCCAACGAAGGAATAGAGGAAGACCTTGAATACTCCCACATTGCATCTATAGCCTCCTCATCGTCAACCGGAAGAGCAAACAATTGAACACTCATTTGTATTTAAAACATACATTAATAGTACTTCTTGTAGTGTCAATCCCAATCTTAGAGCATATAAGATGTTTAAATTCATTCAAATCCATGTTTTAGTTGCATGCACACAGTTTACGTCTTCCCCCAACATACTTAACATTGCTACTACTTGATCGAATTGAACCATTCCAAAAGCATACAACAGTCACACGAAATGAAGCCATTTCTACAATAATACGTACAAAATCG
The DNA here is from genome assembly GCF_026212465.1 of Amaranthus tricolor. Taxonomy (NCBI): domain Eukaryota; kingdom Viridiplantae; phylum Streptophyta; class Magnoliopsida; order Caryophyllales; family Amaranthaceae; genus Amaranthus; species Amaranthus tricolor. The sequence continues at coordinate 6,698,549 of NC_080054.1, forward strand.
GCATCACCATCAAGTTCATAAGAAAGCAAGTACATTGTTCAACAACCCTCACAACTAGAGTTCACAACATTCATAACAACATTTAAAAACAAGGCACATTGATCATTGACTGCGTAAATATATATATATATATATATATATATATATATATATATATATATATATATATATATATATATATATATATATATATAATTTACAAAATTAGGGTTTGCATTCAAACATTCTCTACATTAAATTCATGAACAAACAACCTCATTATGAAGATTATGGCAAATAACAACTACATTTGACATATTCATACATTTTATGTATAAATGACCACTATAAATGACACACTTTTTAAAAACAAAAACAACTATAAAATTTATGATAAAAAGGTACCTTAATAAGCTGTAGATCACCAAGAAGTAGTAATTTGCAAGTGTATAAACCTGCATTTATGTGAAAGTTGATGAAGAAATATAAACACTATATTTTCGAAAAAAGAAAAAAAAACAAAAAAATTATTATCTGAAGTGAATGTGATCAGATGACTGAACTAATTACTAGTAGGAACTTGGAATTTGATGAGATTAATTGAAGGATTGAAGTTGATTTTAATGGTGGAAAGAAGAAGGAGAGTTTCGTGTCTTTAGGGCACCGATTTGAATTGTGGGTAATTTGAGAAAGGAGGAAGAAGATTGTTGTATTTAGGGCCGCAATAACTCGCTGTTACTAACAGCGACTTCCCCTTTCCTTATTTCGCTGTTAGTAACAACGACTACATGTTGATTTAAAAATTCCAGCAACTTTAAACTCGCCGTTATTAACAGCGATTATGTACCAAGCCTAGCTTTGGGGGCCAAAGACACTTATTATGGGAATAAAGTTTGAACGAATCTTATTTTTTGACCAAAGTTAATAAAAGGTCTTATTTTTTTCAAATTTTCGTAGATTTGTTAGCTAATTAGGTATTTTTGGACCTTTATAAAAATTGTTTTTGGGCTTTTGCTTGGGCTTGAATATGTTCGAAATATATGAGTACTTTCAATTTGTAATATTTATATTCTTTTGCTAAAATTGATTCTTCACTAATTTTTGAATGCCATGGTAAGATTATTTTTATTGGGATGAATTTTGTATATTTAATGCGTACTGATACTTATAATTTTAAAGTGATCAATAAGAAAAATAGGCTCGTCTCATGATGAGACAATCTCATACAAGACAGGCTGTTAATCCTATTAATCTATAAGTCAAATATAGCAAGCAAAATTAAACAGAGAAAGTATATTTCTTATTGAGTTACTAAATTTTATACTTTATTTTTGTTTCTTTATTGTATTATTAAATTTCTAAATGCATATAAAAATTTTAGTTTGTCATTTTTAAAGATGACTACACAAATAATTTTTAAAAGTGTTTAAAGGATGACACTTTTACATAAATTTAAATTGTATTTGAACATAATTTACAATAAAAAAAATATCTTTTTACTACATTTTACAAAGTATTTTGAAATAAATTTATTAAAAATTAAATTTTGATATCGAGAGCCCAACTTTCAAAAAATATTTAAGACGCCCCTGTATTTGACCTTTGATTTCCATATTATTATCAATCAATAGTAATAAGAAATCTATCAAATAATAATACTGTGTATATTTAGTTTATTTCTTAGCAATTGTATTGTATAAGTATTAACTATTTGCTCTTATTGATAAACATAAACATTTTGTAGCCCTAAGTTTAAGCTTACAGTAACTTCAATGATTTCAGCTACATGAGATCCAGATTTAAGAAGTCCCCCCCCCCCACACACAACAAAAAAAAAAAAAAAAAAAAAAAAAAGAGCATATAATACACTCGATTAATAATCATTAGTCGTAAAACATAATTAATTATCCATTACAACTTAATTACGTTGTATCAGTAAATACTCAATGTTCCTATTAGGATCACTCCTATAAGTTAAGCCCTGTGTTTCTCAACCTTCCTCTGAAGGTCTTCTTTCTTTGCTCCAACCACCTTGTTAATCTGGTTTCCATTCTTCATCAAAATAAATGTTGGCATCGTCTGAACTCCAAATTCTCTCGATACATTCTGTAATTGTTAACATCATAATCATATCAAAATATTAATCTCCGTATTATAAATCATTACATCAAATATGGTGTTCAAATCATGAGTCCCCAAATACTATGATTATCATAATAAACAGTTTGACAAACGACTGATTGTTGATTAGAGCAATTCCAAGCTGTTAATTTTATAAACTGATTTGATCCAACTAATTTTACGTTGATGGAAGTAGTTTATTGTAAATTAGTTGATTCATAATAATAAAATGTTTCAACCGGTTAATTTACCAAAAATTAATGTTGTGATTTGATCATCAATCATGTGTTTGTATTGTACCTAAATGAGCTAGCTAGGTGAGAGAAAAGATGTGAGAGGTATGGGTTTTTATTAAGTTTGTAAATATGAAAATGAAAAGACAAAAGAGATCGGATTCGGAGTCGTACAAATAATTCATCCACATCAATCTTGACTAAGTCGACGTCAGCGTATTTAGCAGCCAATTCTTTGATAGTTGGCTCCATGTATCGACATGGTCCACACCATGCAGCCGTAAAGTATATCACAACCTTCAACGTTATTCATAACATCAACACTAAAATATTGTCAGAATCATATCAAATGCTTAATTAGAACAAATCAACAGATTTAAATGAAAAATTAATGACAATTATCAAGTATAATACAAAGATTAACTTTTAATTTCGTACTGATTAATTTCAATTATGACAATAATTATAGAGAACATATATAGCTATATGATGACACTAATCTTATACTCTCTGCCTTCCACTCAAAATATCTCATTTACTTTTTACACACTATTCAATACACTTATTCAATGTTTAATATCCGTTATTATACATAACGAAACACTATAAAAATGAATATTAATAATCTTTGCATTGATATGAATTAAAACAAGATTCCACTTAACTATATTTTAATTTATAGATTAAGTATTAAATACAAATTAAGAGTGTTAAGTAATTAGTGTCAATAAAGTAAACATCCCATTTGTGTGGAATGGAGGGAATATATGGTATACTTAACTTGAACAAAATTAGTCAATTAGCAGTGGTTTTGGCAGGTGCAAGGGGTCCAACCACATAAGGCGTCTAAATTTATTTACATCAGTTTAAATTATTTTTGTTTTAGTTTAAATATTTGCTTGTAAAAACCTTAGACTTTTTAAAATCTAAAATTATTGCGTTAAAAATTATTGTATGTTTATGGTCCAACCCTGCACTAAAAAAACAACTACAAAGAAAGTGATGAAATAATAATACATCTCCTACCAGATTGTTAGAGTGCTTAGAGGCTTGAAAATATTCCCTCCACTTAGCGGCGGAGTGGAAGGCAATAACACCCTTATTATTGGAAGCCTTAAGAGAAAGAGTACTGTCACTATCAACACCACCATTACAACCATTACGGCCAACGAAAGAAGAGGAAGGGGTAAAAGCCCTGGTTTCTGGCAAGTTTTTATTAGAAAATGATGACCAACGGCTTGGAGGAAGAGATGTTGGATTTGGTGTTGAAGTAATAACTGGTGATCTGTTATCTTGAATTGTTGACAATCTTCCTCCCATTTTTGATGTTAATTTGTGTGATGTATCAAAAACACAAGAGGGAGTAGCTTCTTATATATGAGTTGTAGTCTAGTCTAAACCAATACAATTGATTCCATTACAGCCATACTACAATCTTTTTTGCGTGTGGCCAACATTACGATTATATTCCCTGATTTATGATTACTTTTTCAATAAATTGTCAACTTATAAGTTTGCTATATTTTTTTTTTCTTGTTTGTCGGTAGTAAAATTATGTATGCTTTGTTTGGAAAAAAAAAAAGTAATACTACAAAGATTCATGTCTAGGTAGAGTAATTACACAATTATTGAAGGTAGAGGTGTTCATTCGGGTGATCGAGTTGGTTTCGGATGGGTGTCATTCGGTTCAGTTGTATTTCAGATCGGTTATTTTTCGGATGCGTGTTATGGCGGGTCACACTCAAGTCAGGTCGGTTAGTCACGGTTCGGATGAAGATCAGTTATTTGAGCTATCGGGTTAGCATCGGTTCGGTGTCGGTTGAAGTACATGTCGAGTAATCAATCAGTCTCGGACTGTCATCGGTTAATAATTGGTTTGGTTTTACCTGGTACAAATCGGGTTCAGGTATTATTTTCTAGTAGAATTCGGCTACGAATTAATAATTTCTATAGATCGAGTAAATATCAAATTAAGTTGTTAGACATTTTTTAATTGATGATAAGATTCCCTTTAGTTAAAGCAAAATAGTTAAAATGCAAATCAGTTAGTGATTATTACTTTGTTACTTTTGCTTGTTTGACTGTAAGTTAAAATTAAAGTTTTATCATTTTTCATCTAAATTGATTAAAAATAATTAAATATACATTGACCATTGATTATTAACTCTAAATATATGAAACCATGTATGTATAAAATTTAATTTATTAAAATTTCTATTACTTTATTAGATTAACTAATAAGATGATTGAATATGAGTCAATCATACCTCTATGTTAAAAATTAGTTCAGGTTTATAGCATTTCGATTAAAAATTCGCTCGGGTTAAATCGGTTTTAGCCGGATCATGTTTGGTTTTGAGCATGATTCGGGTCGGGTATGACTCGGGTCGGTCAGTATTAGGTTCGGGTAATTTCGGTAAACGGTTATATGTCGGTTATAAAAATCGATCGCAGTTCGGGTTCGATTTTACGATTTTCGGTTGTAAATCGGTTCGGGCGCAACTTCGGTTTGGATAATGTCGGTTCGATAAACCTAAAAAAGAAACATATTTTCGGATCGGTTAACTTTCAATTTCGGTTCGGATTTTCGGGTCGGATCATATTTGAACAGCTCTAATTGAAGGTATATTTATTTTTTTGAAATTCCACACAATAGCATCGAATAGCATTTTTGTAAGATTTTTCCACATAGTAGCATCCAGTTCATGCCTTATCTAACTGCTATAGAATTTTCCGTTAAATTCTTTTCAATTTCTGTTTAATTCACAATTTTAACGTTTCTACCCTTATTAATTGTTGGTTGTTGTCTTTATAGTTTGCCCTAAACCATTTTTATGCTCTCAAATGTTTAATTCACCATTTTGACGTTAATTCACCGTTTAATTCATCGACGCTCTCAAATGTTTAGGGCAAATTATAAAGAAAAAAAACCAACACTTGATAAGGGTAGAAACATCAAAATAGTGAAGTAAACGGAAATTGACATGAATTTGACGGAAAATACTATGGCAATTAGATAAGGCATAAACTAGATGCTACTATGTGAAAAAAAATCTTACATAAGTGCTACCACTGACATTTCATGAAAGCTCGATGTTACCATGTGAAATTTTCCTAATTTTTATTTGGTGTAGTCTAGAGAACTTAAATTATATTCCCCCCAATTCAATATAATTATTTAATTTTTCTATTTAATCAGTTCACCTCAATTGTCTCCTTTCTATTTTAAACCATAGAAATTGTCCTCGTGAACTATTTATTATTACAAATATATCCTGAGTATAATTTTATGTGCTCCCCTTTATTTCTTAATTCTTATGCACAATCTGAAGGGAATAATTATAGTAATTGGAGGGAATAATATGGAAACTGGAAGGGTGCATGTATCTACACCAGGGTTCGGACTTCTCTCCTCACCAAACTTATGACAAACATTGCACTTAGTCTCAAATCTCAATACAACCTAGCACCATGTTTGAATGTCGGTATTAAATGATTTGAAGGGTAATGGAAAGTTGATGTAGTTTTTAAGGAAAATCTTCTGACAAATTTAATGGTCATAAATATGATTGTTCTACTTCAATCATATCATTTTCTTCGTAAATTTCATTCTAAAGCAGTATAATTGAAAAGGTGATATTCGGTGATAATGAAAAATTGTGAACAAAAAAGTTTCTTATGATCAAAGTTTCATCACCATGAAAATGACGTGGTACAATTTCATAAAATTTGCGTTAAATTTCATTTCTATTACTACCAATTAGTTCCAACAACCAAACGAATCATAAGTTTTACTTCTACCAACACTAACTTATGAAACAAAGAGTTCTATCAGAATTTGAAAGATGCCGTTTTCATTTATGGGTATAAGTTGCCGTTTTCTCCCTCTCCAAACCCTGATCATAGTTTTCCTACGAGCAGGATAGACTGGGTATGATGATGAAAGATGCAAGAACTCTATTTCACTAACATAGCAAGTCAGGTTGAAAGCCAAATTCAATAGAGGTAGTAAACTAACGGAAATAGCAAGCAGATGAGAAAATCATCCTTTTAGACTGTCTAAATACCTGTTATCACCCATTTTGTGAGCCAGCAAAAAACTTGTAATGTCCCAAAATCCTTCGCAAGACTAGTTGTCTATAGATTATTCTCACCTCATGGCCTGCTGCAATGCAACAAAATTAGCTTCATATCTAACAATGAAGGAGAAGGAAAATCATGGCATAAGTCTAGATTTTCATAGTACTTACACTTACACCTCGGAACTGAGGGTTGCAAGAATCATGCTTTACAGCGTATCTTCTTTCATATCATTCGATTCAATCATAAGCATCACATATTTGGTGGGTCTGTTTATCACCATAAGAAAAAGGAGTATAACCTGCATCCCACATATTAGCAGCTAACATTGCCAGCGTCTCATATATATGCTCACATTCTGGATGCTTTATATCCTTAGACACGAAATAATTCACACGACCAGAAGTCTCTATCCAACTGCACCCAACTTCCTTACTGTCACCCTTCTCTCGCATCTTTTTTCTGACTCTATCAGCTAGTTCCCAAGATCCTTCATCGGCATATACATTGGATAATAGTACTTGATAACCACTTTTACTATTGCTGAATTCCATATCAAGTAATTTGTCAGCAACAATCTTTGCCAATTCATAATTTCTGTGATTTTTGCAGGCTGCCAAAAGTGATCCCCAAGCTTGGATTGCACTACTCTCCTCGCCCAATGTTTCAGCCAACTCAAAAGCCTCCTTTAACCTTCCATCTCGTCCTAGCATGTCCACGACACAAGCATAGTGTTCAACTAAAGGTTGGATCCCAAAATTTTTCTCCATTGACTCCAAAATCTTAAGGCCTTCATCAACCAATCCAGCATAGCTGCAAGCAGATAATACTGCAATGAAAGTGACTGCATCGGGTGTTATACACAAATTCAGCATTTCGTCAAATAAGGCTAGAGCTCTAGATCCCATTCCATGTTGCCCATGACCTAATATCATGTTAGTGTATGTAACAGGAGTCTTATTAGGGGTTAAAGCAAACACCTTTTCAGCAGAAGCAATTGCCCCTAGTTTCGAGTACATGTCTACTAAAGCAGTGCCAACAAAAACATTTTGGTCAAGGGAGTGGCGGACAGCAAAGCCATGGAGCTGCTTACCCAATGCAATGCTCCCGACTTGGCTACACGAAGGGAGAATCGATGCAATAGTAACAGCATTTGGAAGCACATTTCTGTCAAGCATTTGACGGAACACTTTCAAAGCCTCTTTAACGAGCCCATTCTGTATGTTACTAGAAAGCATGGAATTCCATGTTGCTTGATCCCTACGCAATTCATCACTTTCTTCAAATAATATTTGTGCTTTCTTTATTAAACCTGATTTAGCATACATATCGATTAAATAGCTGTCCATGCCTTGAAACTCGATATCTTTCCTTAACAGATATGCATGTGTCTGTTTCCCAATCACCTCACTTCTGAGATTTGATGCTGCAGAGAGTATAGCTATCACTGTTACGGCATCAACTACAAACCCCTGGTTCTGCATCTCATAAACCAGCATCAGTCCTTCTTCATCAAACCCATTTTGCACAAAAGCAGTAATCATAGTATTCCAAGACACAATATCTCTTTCAGCCATACCATCAAAAACCTTAAAGGCTTCCTGGATACAATTACACCTCGAATACATAACAATAACAGCATTTATCAGAGTGACAGAAAAAGATGTCAAATTCTTCAGTACATGAGCATGAAGCTGTTTACCAATGTACACTTGCTGCAATTGTGATACGGTAGTGAGAGCCGCAATATAACTGACATTATCTAGTGAAACAAGCTTCAAACTGAGAGCTTTCACAAAGAGATCAAGTGCCTCAATGCAACAGTTATTCTGCAAATACCCACCAATCATACTATTCCAAACCTCTACATTTTTCTCCAAACACCCATCAAATACCTTCCTTGCTAAATCTATACAACCCATCTCTGAAAACATAACTATAGCTGAGCTCACAGCAAACAAATCATCAACATATCCACCGCCAAACTTAACAAGCATCCCATACAAAACATTCCCAAGCTTGTAATCACCACAACTCAAAATAGCAGGAAACACATTAACAAAGCTAACAGGAGTAGGTTTAATACCCATTCTCATCATCAACCTAAAATATCTAACACCTTCACCAAATCTCTCAGTTTTCACAAACCAAGAAATCATAGTATTCCAAGCAACAACATTCTTCTTTTTCATAATACCAAATACTCTACAAACATAATCAACCTCATAATACCTGGAAACAACATTATTTGAAAGACACGTAACATACATATTCAACAATGAATTATAAACAATTCTACTAGCATTAAAATGAGACTTAATTACATGACAATGCACAGCTTTACCAACCCGTAAAAGCTTAGTATCAGCACAAGCTTTCAGAACAGATGAATAAGTGTAAGAATCACAACTAATCGAATTTGAAGACCTCATTCGGCTATAGAACAAAAGAGCTTCAAAGGGTAGATTGTTACAAATAAACCCAATAATTATAGTGTTCCAAAGAACAGTACTTGGTTTGGGCAATGTGTCGAACACTTGGCGGGCAATATGAAGTTGGGCATCTCTACAAAGCTTGCTTAGTCTGGAACGAATTGTGGGAGTTTTAAGGGTCTTTGAGGGTTCATCAATGGAGGAAAGAAGTGGTTCTGAAAGTGAAAAATGTGAAGAAGAAAATTGTCTGTGATTATGAGGTGGGAGTGGAGTGGGAAGTGGTAAGGATGAAGTTGACATGGGAGTGAATTGAGGTGTGATTTTTGAGTGTGATTAGTGTTTTTGTTTGCTGTAATAAACTAATAATGCCATTGAGAAGCGAGAAACTCCATGGATGTTGTTAGTGCGTTCATAAAAGGTGGGGAGTCTTAGCCAGTTGTATAAGATTTTGGATTGAATATGTGGCAGAATTTGAGGATCGCCCAATGAACAATCCAATAGCATGAAAGAAAAAAGGGTATTTTCAAAAAAAAAAATGTAAATAAAATAGGGTATTTTGAAAGAAAATGTAAATAGTTTTTTTTTTAAATGAACCTGAGACTATCAGCATAAATCAAGTTCAGCTACAATTTGAAGATATTAGAGGAAAGGATTCGTACAAATTTTTTTCATTGATTAATTCCGTTTCCCATTTAGCAACTAAGTGGGTTAACGTGTTACCATTTCGCTTAACGAAGCTACAACCACATTCAGAAAGTCGCCTTCGAGTTGGACATATTCGAACCCGAACCTAGTAGCAACTTTAAGCCCAAACAAAGTGGCAGCAGCCTCACTAACTTCAACTGACCATCGGGCTTGATACTTAGCTACGCACACCAGCAACTAAGAGTTTCCCCACATTATCACGAATGACAACACCAACACCGTGGTTCACCCTATCAACACATTTGCATCAAAGTTCACCTTCACCCAGCCATCATGCGGAGGGAACCACACTAACAGCTATAGAACGCTGCTTTGCTGTGGGATCATCAACTTTTCCGAGTATAAGATGAAATCAAGCCAGCAACTAGTTTATTAAAGCTTGTTGGTAGTCTCACTGGATCACCATTGTCATTCTCAAAAACCTGTTTATTTTAGTGACCACTAGCAGCCCACGATGTTGCACAAATGGAACCCAATTCATCTTTTGAAGCATGATCATGAATCCATGAAAAGAGCTCAAAGAAACAAGACCGAAGAGCATTCGCAATAAGACGACAAGAGAGATGTAGGTCCCAAATTAATGAAGAATTAGGGCAATCACAAAGAGCATGAATGAGAGACTCCTCTCCAACATTATACCTATCATAAGTAGGAGATAGTGTACAATACCTGTTGCAAAACATTCGTTTTGTGGCAACAAACCTTTACAAGCTCTCCAAAGGAAATGGCGAATTTTTGGTGGATAGGGGACATTCCAGACGGTGCTTCATAGCTTAGAGATAGTTACATCATCAGGGCTATCAACATCGACATTATGCCCAAGTATACCAAGCTAGTAACCACTTTTGACTGAATACGTGCCACATTTGTTCAACCACCAGAATAACTTATCGTTAGGCCATTTATTAGAGAGGGGCATAGAAGGATGACAATTTCTGTATCCTCATCAAAGAAACGTACAAAAGCATCCAAGTCCCAACAACTATTACTAAAATCAATTAACTCACACATAAGCATATTTGAGCAGCTATCAGGGTGAACAGTAGGAGCAATTAGACTTTTCCCCTTTGGAATCCAATTATTCTACCATATTCGTACATTGTCACCATTTCCAATCCTTCAACCAAATTCCTCTAGAAGTAAAGATTTAGCACCCCAAATACTCCTCTATGTGAAACTCGGATCATAACCCCTAGAAGCATCTAGAACTCATGTGTGCTTGAAATAACGGGCCTTGAACACTGCAAGAAGAAGGGGGCTTGTACTCTCAAGTAAATGCCAAGCTTGTTTAGCAAGTAAAGCAAAGTTGAAACATTTCAGATCACGAAAACCCATACCTCCTTTATTCTTCAGGAGGCACTTATAACTCTAGCTATGCCAATGAATTTTCTTGCGCTCACTACTCGATTCCCACCAAAACTTAGCAAACATAGCATGGATCTCATCAACATTACTACAAGGTAACCAGAAAATAGTCATCATATAGATAGGAATGGCTTGGATAACCGATTTGATAAGCACTTCATTACCTGCTCTAAACAAAAATTTCTCCTTCCAACCTTGAAGCTTTATCCACACACGATCCTTAAGACATGAAAAGCTTTCCTTTTTTTTAATCTACCAATGACTATAGGAAGGCCCAGATATTTCACATGCCGCTCAACTTCTTTCACACCCAAAAATCTCAACAATGCTTCTTCATAACCGATGATGTATTTCTTTGCTAAAGGAGATTTCGGTCTTGTCGTAGTTCACTTCTTGACCGAACTGTAACACTCCAAGATTTTCTGACGTCATTAATTAATATTTCAATAACTTTTAGGAATTTTATAATTATATTAAATTAATTTGGAAGTAGTTTTAATAAATTGCTTTCATATACGAATATAAATATTAACATATATTTATATTAAAAATACAATTACGATTTCTAAATAAAGAGGTTCGAATCAAATTATTATTTTATTAAAATGTGGGGGCACACGAAGGTGAATTTATTTGTTGAGCCTCGCAAGAAGATGAATCTAAGTAAATAAATAAATAAATAAATAAGTAAATAAATAAAATTAAAATGATGGGTTAGGGTTTTAAGTGAGGTACCCCTTCCCTCACACTCAAAAACCCACGGTACCCCTTATCTCTTCTCCCCTTTCCCTCTCTTCTCCCTCTCCCTTTGTGGGTGTGCCGCCAGTGCCTGCTGTCCCAAACGGCTGCCACGGAGCCCCAACAGCACCACCACCATTTCATTCCCCTTCTCCCATGACCAACCACCAGTGGCCCAGCCCACCTACTGGCAGTAGTCACACCCACAGTCACGCAGCAGCATTGTGCCGCCAGCAACCGGCTGCTGGGCAGTGGTGTCTCCCCTCCACCACTACACTTACCACTCCTCTCTTTACCCTTTTCTCTTGTTCACCTAAGTAAGCTATGTCCTCTTTCCTAATTGATTTTCTCTTGTCTTTAATTGAAATTGTTATTAAGTTTATTGATTTTTGTATTATTTTCATTGAATCTTTTTGTGGATAAGAGTTTAATGGATGAATTGAACATATTTATGACTTAGGGTTTGAAGTGTGGTTAGAAATTATGGGTTGTATTGATTGTGTATTAGTTTCTTTGAATTTTACTATGAGTAACAATTAAAAGTGTTATCTTTGAAATTAGTAATAGTGTGGGCTTTCATGTACATTATGGTGGTGTATTAGTTTATTGATTCTTGCTATGGATAATGGTTAAAAGTATTATCTTTGAACATGAAATGACTAGGGTTTGTATTTAGAAATGAAATTACTAATGATGTGTGTTTTATGCTATATTTTGGTGATAATTGATTAAATAACCTTAAAAGTTGTTTTAAGACTGAGTCGATTGGTTATTGTTGTAATAATTAGTAATGGTGATGATTTTAGTTGACTATGGAAGTGATTTTTGGTTGTTAAGTTAGGGATAATAGTTACTAATTGTTGTGGTTTGATCGTTGCGAATTACAAGTACTCTTATTAGGTTGTTATTGAAGTCATAATGCATAATGTTCGTAAGCTAAGAGCATAATGTCAACTTATCGTCAATGGTTACTAAAGTTACTTGTCGTGTTTTGATTATAATTCTTTCTAGCTTTGGAAAATGTAACAAATGATATCACGATTCGATAACTCTAAAATTTGCCTTATTGTTGTAAGGCTTAGTTGTGATTAGTTATTTTTGGGTAACGCGAACCGATATACTCAAAATTAGTTGATGAAAAGGAACAATTCACTTATGCTTTTACTTTTAAATTGGTGAAAAGACTTATGTTGTGTTGTATTAATGATTTTGACTTGTATTGAATGAGTTGTGTGCATGTTAGAGTAATCGAAAACTCATGTGGAATGGGTGCTAGTGGTTACTTGGGCATTTAGTTTGGTATGGCAAAGTAGTTAAGGGAACTTATTAGTTCTACTCATAGCTTATATAGGTGCCCATTTCATAAGAGGAAAGTAGAGCCTTAGTTGGGTGATTTTGTGACTTTTGATCGTGCAGTGACGCCTATAGGTACATATACGCAGTAACGAACTCTTATATACAATTTTCTTTAAGACATTGTTTATTGTGATAATATGCATTGTATGGAAACTATGAGGTACTAATGAATACACTTTATACGAAAAGCTATCGACTATGAAATCCCCTCGCTTAGAATAGTTATAGAGAATGAGAGTGTTAGTAGGAGTCGGGGACCACCCCCTTATTTATTTAAGAATTAGATTATGCCCTACTTGGAGTTAGAATGACTCCTTTATAGGTGAATTTCATATTTTGTTGAGTGGCTCAGTGGGTTTTGGCGTGCTGCTATCCCAGGGCACTCATTAATAGTCGAAAGCGGAAGCTATTCCCATTTGATAAAGTATTAGGTTACGATTAGCTGGCGTGACTCAACTGGATTATGTCCAATTGATTTAATAGTCCCCTAGGTGAGATCCGACAGGATCACCGTATAGGGGGTATGAGCATACCTTTTTCATTTGGTGCCGGATGGCCGATACCGCCCCTTGACCGAGGTGTTACCATGTGGGCCTTGAAAACCCCAATATGGTGGCCTCTTCACTGGATGAGTACCCTAGTGTGTTAGTTTTTCCCGAAGGTAGGACCCGAGAAGGTCAGGTGGATGGGGTATGAGCTCATACTTTGCTATGTGCGCCAGATGGCCCTATAACGCCCTTGGCCGTGTCACTATTTTAGAAAGTAGATAAGAGATCCACTGATAGAAAGTTATTTAGTGATAGAAAGTTTATTCGTTGATCGAAAGTTATTTAATGATAGAAGGTTCATTCATTGATAGCAAGCTTACACGTTGATAGAACGTTTACTAATTAATAGAATAGTTTATGCTAGTGAGAAGTGTGCCTAAGTTAAGTTACCTCCAGGGTATTACAGACTATGATTACACTTACCTTAAGATAGGCAAGCTCTATAAGGTCATGTGTTAAGTATTCTGTTAACGCCTTGGTTGAGTTGATATTATGCGTGGTTTACAAGAGTTTATGTATTGAGAAGAGGAGTGTGGAGACCTACATTCTACCCAAGAACACATGGTTAGGGTTGGAAAGAAGGTAATGAGATTAAGAAGTATAAGTGGCCGATAAACGATTACTATCTGTGCTTGTGTCTTATGAAATCATCTTATGTTGTTTTATAATATAATGTTATCTAGTAGTGGGCCTTGTTATATTTGATGCTAGTTACTAACGTGTACATGTTTGTGTTTATGTTGATTGTTGATGACTTTTTGTTGGAATATGAAGAGATGATCAAATGCAACAAGAGGGGGGGTGAATTGTTGTGTATTGAGTTGTACTAAGTTTTTGCTCTAACTTGCGGAATTATAACAAACAAAATAAAACTTAAGCTTAAGAAGCAAGAAATAAAAAGGAGACAAAGATTTTACGTGGAGACCTTCTTGGCCTAATAAGAACGAAAAACCACGACCCCCCGGGATTTCAAAATTCTCACTATGTTTAGGCAATCAATTACAATTACACAAAACAATGTTTGCTTCACTTAAAGCTTCTCTACTCTAGGCCTTATTCTCTTTCTCTATTCTCCCTTTCTATTTCTCTTCTCACGTTTCTCTTTTCTTATACCCTTAGACTTCCCACAAGTCTAATTACAACAAATCACACATCAACCCTTACAAGGCCAATTCTCAAGAGGATAAGAATTAAAATAATTACTTAAGAAAAATATAATAAAGTAATTGGCATTTAAAAACAGAAAATATTTTTCTTAAATTGATCTCCCTTTAATGGACACTCTTGGATCCTAAAAGGATGGATACATGGTTTGAGCAAAGTTCCACTTATTTATACAGGGAACAGACAGAAGTTACCTCATGCACACCTCCCACTATCATCCACGTTCTCAAAACAAACGGATAGTGGAATTACCACAAGAATAAATGACCGGCTATCATTTGCTCAAAGAGAAAATCAGTTTCCTTATGCTAAAAATAGCATAGGAGTTAAAAACTCAAGATCCTAAAAAATAGGAGATCTAAATCTTAAAAAGAAAAAGTCTTTAGGCTATTTTTAGATAACCTAAAAATAGTTTAGCCAATTAACTTACTAATTAATTTAAGCAATTAAATTAATTCTAAACCATTACATCAACTTAAAAACAGAAAATGATTAATTCGCAATTTTCCAGTCGATGTTATTTTTCAGACCTGCTACGTAGGAACAACGTACTGTCTCCAGCTTCAACTTCAGTCAGAATGTTCATTTTAGGAACAGTAGACTGTACGTCTATTTTGAACATTATAACACTTATCTAACATCTTGGACATATTAAGACATGTACATCTTCTACGAACCAAGTCATAGGCTTCATCAACGATTTAAACTAAATCGGATATATACCTACAAAACAATCTCTAAAGATATGTTTGTTTATTTAAAAGTGAAGTCATCATCAAAACCTTAAGAGGCCAACAAATTCCCCCTTTTTGATGAGGACAAACTTTATAAACAAACTTAAGTAAAATAGAGTAAAACAAAATTCTTAGAGCATACTAGAGATTAAAGCAACTCTAAATAACTTAGCAAATCAACTCGTTACAATATAATTTACCAAGCATTCACAATAAAACAATTTACTCCATAATATCAAATATGTTTAAAAAAAAATTCAAAATTAATTAATCTAAAACTTAAATGAAATAAACTGAAATTAATTAAACTGACATAATTAAACTAACATAATAAAACTAACACAAATTATTAAGTATTTTCAACCAAAAACAACTTGAAAACAAATTTACAAAAACAAGTAAATATCTATCAACTTGAAAACACAGATAATCATTAAGCTAGCATAAACTCAGCACATTATCATCAATAAGAAACAATATAAATCAACCAAGATATGTTACTGTGTATTCACTGCTCTTCTTAATTTTGTGCATAATCTTCCCCCTTTTGTCATCAATCAAAAAGAATTGGGGGGCATCAAATCTCAGCACAAACCATATAGATTTGTCAGTGATGAAAGCAAGAAACAATAATAAAAGGATGCACCATAAAAAGCAATCAAATCTGCATAGTGTTAGTTGTCACAGACCATTAATAAAAGCAAAGAAAGAAAAGTAGCAATTGTTCAACATTACAACAACAATGTACCCCAGATGGTACAAAGTAAAAGGTGAAATTGTTTGTGAAATGTAACAGCCAATCAAATCTTAAAAACATAGGGAGAGGGTTCAAGGGGCAGTCTCTTCTTCGTCCACATATTCGGTCTGCACTTCTACTGTATCCAACTTTGCACCAAGACAATTCTCCATCATGGTAAGTTGATCAACAATTGAAGCGAGTGAGACACGAACTTCATCTTGAAAAGCACTGAATTGAGACTGTAGGTCAATGAGCTTGGAGAGAACAGAATGTGAGGAAGCTGTAGAGATAGGATCAGCACAACCAACACCAGGAGATGATGGAAACGGTGGTGGTGTAAAGTGAATAGGTGATGGAGGTAGTGATGAAGTTTGATTTGGTGGTGGAGTGGTTGGCTTGGGTGAGAGAGGTTCGTTTGAAGTAGGCTCAGGAATGGTTTCAGAAGTGATATCATCAACCGTTACAGCCTTTTGTTTTGAAGCAAGCCTCCTACTCTTCCTTTGAATAGCTTTACCCTTCCTCCTTAAGGCAATCACAACCTCTTCATCACTGGAATCATGACAGAGATCATGAGGCACTTCTTCTCCTAAAGCTTCGTCCTCTCCTTGTTCCCCCTCTTTTCTTGTCCCCTCCTCCTGTTCCCCTTCTTCAGTGGGAACAGGCCCTTGTTCTTCCTCCTCTACTTCTTCTTCTTTTTCTTTTTCTTTTTCTTTTTCTTTTTCTTTTTCTTTTTCTTTTTCTTCTCCTTTTTCCTTCTTTATTTTTACTTCTTTTTCAATTTCTTCTTCTTCTTCCTTTATTTCCTCCTCATCAGAACCTATAACAACTACTTCTTCTGATTCATTTACTAACACCCCTTCATCATTTAGTTTGAGATGCAAATTCTTCAGACATCTTGCACCAATTTTCATATTAGGTCCCATTGGGAACTCCAGCCCATCCAATGGTAACCCAAGCTTACAAAAAATCCATGTCAACAGCCCACCATAGCCCACAACATTCTTCTTCTCAATGCAGTCAGATAAATGTGATATCATCAAAGATGGAAAATTTATTTTTATTTGATTGTCCATGCAATAAATCAAAGTTGCATCACGTAGACTCACCTCACTCCTCTTAGAGTTTCGGGGCAAGATGAATCTTCGTGCTACATTATAGAATAATTTATGCAATGGAGACAAGACATTATGACTGATTTTACCCCTTTTTTGTTCAACCCCTAAAAACTTAAAAATCGTTTTTTCATTTATTCCAGAAAAAACTATCTTAGTATTAACACAGTATGTATCAAAACCAACATTCGGAATATTGAACCATTCTGCCAACAAAGCGCTGTTAAACTCTAATTTCATGTTCCTAACCATACTAGAACACATTCCACATTCATTGGAGAAGTTTGAAATAAACTCTCGCATAATGTTTGGGAAAATGGGATTACAACTATACTCAGTCATCAAAACCTCCCATTCTTGAAATTTTAAAATAGTATGAAGTTGAGGAAAGTGTGTAGAGTCATACCAGTACTTATCTACCCCAAATCCGACAGACATTTCCTTTGCAATCTCTTCAGCACTGTTAGGATCAACTTGCTTCAAACGCTTGACCGCTTTGGAGGATGATTCACTTTTTGGTGAGAATATTTTGCGTTTTGTTCCAACATTTTCAGTGGTTTCTTGGGATGGTGATGGTGCAGCGTTCAGTAATGGGGGTGGATGAACAATTTTTAAGGGTTTTGGCTGGATGTTTTGGTGAGATGTAGAGTTTTTCTTTCCTGATTCAGAAGTTTTCTTGCTTGATTTGGTGTCTTCATGTTTGAATTTTGAAAGGTTGAAAGAAGAAGGGGGTCGGTTTCTTGAGACGGTTTTTGAAGAAGGCGTGTGAAGTGTGAAGTAAGGGAAAGGTTTAATAAAGTGGCGAAGTGACGGTTACCTCAAGTCCAATCCCTTTAATGTTCTAATCATAGCGTTTGATATGGAAGGATTTTGAAGAGATGGGATTGAAAACCGTTTCCCATTATTTTTAATTTAAGTTGGCCGTACATTCTTTCTAAAAAAAATGTGAAATATGAATAAATTATGAAATATGAATATTAAAATAAAATATGAAAACAAAATAGAAAAATGATGAATTATGATATATAAAAAAAATTATAAAGAAATTAACGAACATATTGCTGTGGTCTGATCAAACTAACAACATGCAAACAAGAAAATATTCATAGTACAAACTTCATCACGTGTTTACCTGATCCATGCAATAATTGATTTTCAATCAAAATATTGAGGTTGATTCCTGACCCTTTTTTTTCATGATGCTTCATTGGGAATTTTATGCAACCAACTTTAGTGGAGCTTGATCATACCAAGTTCCAATCTCATCTTTTCATATTGTTCCCTTGGAAGTGGTTTGGTCAGAATATCTGCAACTTGTTCATTAGTATTGACATGCTTTAATACAATATTTTTGTGTTCTACGTTATCCTTAAGAAAATGATGTCTAATATGTATATGTTTAGCTCGTGAATGATGCACTGGATCTTTAGATATACATATGGCACTGGTATTATCACAATAAATAGGAATACATTCAACTTTAATACCAAAATCTCTTAGTTGCTGTTTTATCCAAAGCATTTGGGAACAGCAAGCTGCTGCTGCTACGTATTCAGCTTCGGCTATGGATAATGCAACCGTGTTTTGTTTCTTAGAGCTCCATGAAACTAAACATGAGCCAAGAAATTGTACCATACCTGACGTGCTTTTTCTATTGACTAGATCACCTGCATAATCTGCATCACTAAAGCCTTTTAAATCATAAACATCACTTTTAGGATAAAATAGGGACAAGTCGTCTGTTCCCTTCAAATATCTTAAAATCCGTTTTACTGCTGTGAGATGTGATTCTTTGGGGTTGGACTGAAATCTAGCACATAAACCAATACTAAAAGCAATATCAGGTCTACTAGCAGTTAGATATAGTAAGGAACCTATCATGCCTCGATACATTGTTTGATCTACGTTAGTTCCTTTTAGGTCTTCATCTAATCTAACATTTGTAGCCATGGGTGTATGGTTGATTTTAGCGTTGTTTAACCCATACTTCTTAAGAAGTTCTTTTATGTATTTTTGTTGATGAATAAAGATACCATTTTCAGTTTGTTTAATTTGCAAACCAAGAAAGAAATTTAATTCTCCCATCATGCTCATTTCAAATTCTGTGCCCATAAGGTTGGCAAATTCTTTACATAACAAATCATTGGTCGCACCGAAAATAATATCATCAACATAAATTTGAACAACTAAAATATCATAACCTTTGTTCTTAAAGAATAAGGTCTTATCAATTTTCCCTCTTACAAAGTCATTTTGAATCAAAAACTTTGATAGTCTTTCATACCATTGCCTAGGAGCTTGTTTCAAGCCATAAAGTGCTTTATCAAGCTTGTAGACATGATCAGGACAAGAGGTGCTCTCAAAACCAGGGGGTTGTTCAACAAAAAATTCTTCATCGAGAAAACCATTTAAGAAAGCACATTTCACATCCATTTGATATAACTTAAAGTTCATAAAAGCAGCAAAAGAAATTAAAATTCTAATAGCCTCTAACCTTGCTACTGGTGCAAATGTCTCAGTGTAATTAATACCTTCTTGTTGATTGTACCCTTTGACCACGAGTCTTGCCTTGTTTCTTACAATTATTCCATGCTCATCTAGCTTATTCCGAAATACCCATTTCAAACCAATTACCTTCTTGCCTTTTGGTTTGGGTTCTAAGTGCCACACTTTATTTCTTTCAAATTCATTTAGTTCATCTTGCATGGCTACTATCCATTCGGAATCCTTTAGAGCTTCTTCGTGATTTTTGGGTTCAAGTGATGATAGGAACGCGAAGTGTGCACAAAAGTTTCTCAGTTGAGATCTGGTTTGTGTTCCCTTATTCATATCACTTATAATCAGATCAAGAGGATGATAACTTTGGTATTTCCAAGGTTTAGGCACAAATTCTCTGGAGGGAACAGTAGCATGTTCTGATTCAGCATCTTGATTTGCATTTTGTTCAGCTACTGGATCATCTTGGTCATCTGTGGGAACAACTGGATTGGGAACAGTCCGCTGGTCCTGTTGTGCTGGCAGTTCCTGGATTTGGTCAGTTTCTCCTGCCTCTTCTTGTATTGGCTGTTCACCTGCTGTTCCTAGATCTTGCATTTTAACTCCTTCATCATCATCTTCTAAATTTGCAAGACCTATTTTAATATTATTTGTTTCCTGTTCACTTGTTGAAAAGTTAGTTTCATCAAAAATTATGTGAATAGATTCCTCTACGCACATTGTTCTTTTATTATAAACTCTGTAAGCTTTGCTATGTGATGAATAACCGAGAAATACTGCTTTATCACTTCTTTCATCAAACTTACCTATATTTCGTTTACCATTCACATGAACAAAACATTTGCATCCAAACACACGAAAATAGGAAATATTTGGTTTAACACCTTTGAGTAATTCATAGGGTGTCTTAGAAGTGATTGGCCTTATTAGTACACGATTCAAAATATAGCATGCAGTATTGACGGCCTCGGACCAAAAATTCCTAGGTAGACCACTAGCAATCAACATGGTCCTAGCCATTTCTTCTAAGGTTCTATTCTTCCTTTCCACCACTCCATTTTGTTGTGGTGTTCTAGGAGCGGAAAAATTATGATTTATACCATGTTTATTACAATAATTCATGAAGTTTGAGTTTTCAAATTCTTTGCCATGATCCGATCTAATGTGAACAATTAAATTATTGGTAAATTTTTGTATTTTATTAGCAAAAGATACAAACTCATCGAAAGCTTCATCTTTGCTTACTAAAAATAAGGTCCAAGTAAATCTACTAAAATCATCAACTATGACAAACACATATCTTTTGCCACTACGACTTTGTGTTCTCATAGGTCCACATAGATCCATATGAATTAATTCTAATGGTCTAGAGGTAGTCACCAGAAACTTTGATTTAAAGGATGACCGCACTTGTTTTCCTTTAGCACAAGGATCACAAATTTCATTTTTGAGGAATTTTATTGCTGGTAATCCTCTTACTAGGTCTTTTGAAATCTTAAGGTGTTAATCAATGAATAGCTAGCATGACCTAGACGCTTGTGCCAAAGAAGTGGGTCTTCTTCTATAACGCTTAAACACGTTAGACTATTTCTGGGAACAGTGTCCAGGTCCACCACATAGGTGTTCCCTTTTCTGATTCCCTCTAGTACAGGGTCTCCTGTGTTGTTCCTAGAAATTATACATCGTTCAGAAGTAAACTTAACAGAGTTACCTTTGTCACAAAATTGAGAAATACTTAAAAGATTGTGTTTTAGATTCTCGACTAAAAATACATTGTCAATGGCATGGGAGCTTGATCTTCCAACTTTTCCTTTGGCGATTATTTCACCCTTCATATTATCACTGAAGGTTACAGTTCCCCCATCATACGCTTCAAGTGAGAGAAATCTTGATTTATCACCCGTCATGTGCTTGGAACACCCACTGTCGAGATACCATGAGTTGTTCCCCCTCACTTGAGCCTGTAAAGCAAACTAATGGTTAGTTTTAGGAACCCAGTCAGCCTTGGGTTCCCTGTCGATTAAATTTGAATCATGTTTCTCAATCCATATGCATTCGACATAAGTTTTATTTGCTTTAGTGTGCTGTTCCTTTTTTACACATTGATATTTCAGGTGTCCAGTTTTGCCACAAAAGGAACAGATTTTACTACTAGGGAGATCTACATAGACCTTTTTCCTTTTTTCATTCTTAACATAACCTAGACCTTCTTTACTCTTGGTTTTAGCATTTAGAATCCATTTGGGAATTTCATTGATTTTCCCTTTTCCTCTTAAGTTAATTTGATCTTTTAGAAACTTATTTTCTTTTTCATATGATTCTAATTTTAATTTTATTTCTTGAAATTCCGTGCTAAACACATGAGTGGTTTTATCATTTTCAACCAATTTTAATCCTAGCAATTTGTTTTGATTTAATTCAATGTTAAGAATAATGAAATCTTGCTTTAATTTCTCCAATTGTTCTTTTAAAATGATATTCTTATCTAACAAATCAAAAAATCTACTTTGCACATCGATCCTAAAGGAATTTAGGTATGAGATATGATCTTTACTTAAGTTAAGGTCTTTCTCAATTTGGAGACACTTAGCTGTTTTTTCATTCAACTTTTCTTGTGTCTCTAACAGCAATTTGATTAATTTATTCTTACTTAAATTAGACAGTTGTTTAGGAGATGGACTAGAAGACATTACCTCTTTTTCCTTAGACTCTTCATGAGATGCCATGAGACACAGATTTGCGGTTTCTTCCTCTATTGGCGCTTCAGTTTCAGCTTCGCTTTCACTATCACCCCAAGCTGCGATCATAGCTTTTCGAAAATCAGTTCTGAAGTTTCCTTGTTTAGGCATCCTTCCAGCTTCTCTTGTCTATCCCTTGCCCTTCTCATTCTTCCATAGAGGGCAATCTTTGATGAAGTGGTCAGTACTTTTACATTTGTGGCATTCAAAATTTTTCTTAATGTTAGCAGTTCCTTTTTCTTTATTATTGCTTTGATTTCCATATCTGCTGTTCCTGAAGAATTTTTTGAATTTACATGCCAACATAGCAGCTTCCTCTTCCCCAGCTTCTGATTCTTCACTATCATCTGCTGCCAGAGCCAGTCCTTTGTTTCGGGAACTGTCAGCTGTTTCCAAATGCAGTTCGTGTGTCATGAGTGAACCAACCAGCTCTTCCAAATTAAAGTTGGTGAAATCTTTGGACTCCTGGATGGCTGTGACCTTAGCTCTCCAGCGTTCATCTTGTGGAAGACTTCTCAGTATTTTCCTAACTTGTTCATCAACGGGAATAATCTTATCAAGAGAGACTAGTTCGTTAGTAATGTTTGTGAACCTGGTAAACATCTCTTGGATGTTTTCCTTAGGTTCCATAACGAACCTTTCATATTTGGACATTAGGAGGTCAATCTTGGATCGCTTCACTTCACTAGTACCTTCATGGGTAACTTCCAGTAGGTCCCAAATTTGCTTAGCAGTTTTGCAACCCATTATACGATTGTGTTCATTGGGTCCAAGACCACAGTGAAGCAATTTGATAGCAAGAGCGTTCATCTCCATCTTTTGAAAATCTTCTTTTTCATATTCAGTGATTGGTTTTGGAATAGCTTCGTTATTGGAGTTGATGGTCGTCACCTCAAAGTCTCCAACTTCAATAACTCTCCAAACTTGATAGTTTTCGGCCTTTATGAAGATTTCCATTCTATTTTTCCAGTAAGTATAGAATTTCCCATCAAACATGGGTGGCCTTTGTGTGGAGTACCCCTCTTCCATGCGCTCGTTCATCTTTAACATCTCTGTGGGAACAGGATACTGCTTTCAGGGTTTCCTGATTAAATGAGGAACAGGGCTCTGATACCAATTGTTGGAATATGAAGAGATGATCAAATGCAACAAGAGGGGGAGGGGGTGAATTGTTGTGTATTGAGTTGTACTACGTTTTTGCTCTAACTTGCGGAATTATAACAAACAAAATAAAACTTAAGCTTAAGAAGCAAGAAATAAAAAGGACACAAAGATTTTACGTGGAAACCTTCTTGGCCTAATAAGAACGAAAAACCACGACCCCCCGGGATTTCAAAATTCTCATTATGTTTAGGCAATCAATTACAATTACACAAAACAATGTTTGCTTCACTTAAAGCTTCTCTACTCTAGGCCTTATTCTCTTTCTTTATTCTCCCTTTCTATTTCTCTTCTCACGTTTCTCTTTTCTTATACCCTTAGACTTCCCACAAGTCTAATTACAACAAATCACACATCAACCCTTACAAGGCCAATCCTCAAGAGGATAAGAATTAAAATAATTACTTAAGAAAAATATAATGAAGTAATTGGCATTTAAAAACAGAAAATATTTTTCTTAAATTGATCTCCCTTTAATGGACACTCTTGGATCCTAAAAGGATGGATACACGGTTTGAGCAAAGTTCCTCTTATTTATACAGGGAACAGACAGAAGTTACCTCAGGCACACCTCCCACTATCATCCACGTTCTCAAAACAAACGGATAGTGGAATTACCACAAGAATAAATGACCGGCTGTCATTTGCTCAAAGAGAAAATCAGTTTCCTTATGCTAAAAATAGCATAGGAGTTAAAAACTCAAGATCCTAAAAAATAGGAGATCTAAATCTTAAAAAGAAAAAGTCTTTAGGCTATTTTTAGATAACCTAAAAATAGTTTAGCCAATTAACTTACTAATTAATTTAAGCAATTAAATTAATTCTAAACCATTACATCAACTTAAAAACAGAAAATAATTAATTCGCAATTTTCCAGTCGATGTTATTCTTCAGACCTGCTACGTTGGAACAACGTACTGTCTCCAGCTTCAACTTCAGTCAAAATGTTCATTTTAGGAACAGTAGACTGTACGTCTATTTTGAACATTATAACACTTATCTAACATCTTGGACATATTAAGACATGTACATCTTCCACAAACCAAGTCATAGGCTTCATCAACGATTTAAACTAAATCGGATATATACCTACAAAACAATCTCTAAAGATATGTTTGTTTATTTAAAAGTGAAGTCATCATCAAAACCTTAAGAGGCCAACACTTTTTATGATGGTCCTGCTATGACACATTGGCCTTTGGTCTAATGTCGAGTAGCAGGAGGATTATAGACAGGCATAGCAGGTATTAGAGTTTCTTTTGCATTGCCTTGCATTGGGAGAGAGTGATTTGGGCGAAGCATAACCTGCATCATACCGTTATCTTTCGATTTTGTAGCTCTTGTTTATCTATTGTAAATTTTGGTTGTATATGTTTTGTTATGAGGCCTCGTGTCCTTCTTTGTATATTTATAGCTTTGTATGGTTTTAAAGAGTTAAGTCATTTTAAAATGCAAGCGTTGACACTGAAACCACGATCCATGCTTGGCATGTTAATTTGAGAAGCCGACGATGAATCATTCCGCCGTGATATAGTTTTGATAGGCCGTTGATGCCTTTACTTTATTAGATTCTAAATAACTTTTGTTTTTCTACAAAGACGCACAGTTTTAGGGCAGATGCTGCCAAAATTTCCACTCACCTTTTTTTAACTAATCTTAAACGTTTATCTGAATTCTTTTCTTTTTCTTTTATGTAACACCCGAATTTCCTCCCATCCTTTACGGTTTTGGTTTTGTACAAGGGGTTGGAAATTCAAGGGTGTTACACGGACGCTCTCTCATTTTTTCTAAAGAAATTAGCTACCTCCGAGCATTCCTGCACCAACACTCTAGCAAAAACAATATTTTCATCTGCAAAGAACAAATGAGATAAGATAGGCGCACCCCTACTGATAAGTGCAATTATTTGCATTAATTCATATCATTTTATGCTCCTTAATGATGATTATTGATAGTAATTTCGTGCTTATTTTGAAGATTTATGCTACTCTACCCATTTTGGTTATTCATGTTGATTTTGAACCGCTTTGATCGTTTTTGAGCATATATCTTATGGTTTTAATGTTGACGGAGTTTACTAAGGAGATTATTTCTCGTTTGAAGATGTTTTACAATGAAGATGGGCAAAAGAGTTGAAAAGTGCTTAAAATACAAAAGTTTTGAGGTGAAATTTGATATATGCTCACTCTTTTGGTCATACCTTTTAATAGAAAGATCCCATTAATGCAAGGTTTACAACATTGAAAAGTAGACTTCAAGAGCTTTCCAACAGTACATTATATGTCCAATTCCGACAACCGAGCAACAAACGGCGACTGTTTAAAGTTCGCTAGCCAGAAGCAAAGCGACGACTCGTCGCCGCATGCAACGACTCATTGCTTCTTCACTGAACTCTTATATCCCAAGCAGAAACAAAGCGACGACTCGTCGCCGCTGATGTCATGAGTCGTCGAATGTCCGTCAGAGCCAATTTTGTGCGTTTCAACGGTTTATGTTCGGAACCACTATATAAAGTGGCGGTTACCTTTTCAAAAAGGGAGTTTTTATCAGTTTTTTTTAGTAGTAGTTTTAATGAATTATCTAGAGAATTAATTTTGTTCTTTAAGCTTTTGTTGCAAAAGCTTCGTTGTTACATTAATTCCGCTGGCAATTTACATTATTGTTCTTCGTAATTAGTAAGTTTTCTTTGTTAATTGCCTTATTATTTATCTATTGCATTGAAATCATTCATCATTTTATGTTTAGTATTTTTCTTAAGCCATCATTTATTATGAATTACATATTTACTATCATGTTAGTGAGTAATCTTCTTCTTTAGGCTTAGGGTATAATCCCTAATTCGAGCATGGGATGTCATCTTATCGACTGGTTGTGTGAATTTCAGGCCTATAATTAAATCTACGCTTAATGAATCTCGGTTTAAACATCTTTATTAACCTTTTCAATAAAACGGAAGTTTGAGATTAGGACTAATTTAGGAATGAGATATATTTAAGTTAAATTCCTACTAGTTTAGCCAATAAAACGGAAGTTTGAGGATTAACACTAGTTTGGTCTTAAATCGATATTAATTAATAGAGCGGAAGCTTGAGATTGATTAGATCACATTTAATTATGCCTATGACTCAATTTCATACAATCATGAGAGTGATTGATTCCCGTGTTAGAATTAGGTGATGCCCGACACCCTGGAGCTTGTCATATCATATTCATCTTCATATCAGTCATTATTTTAGCTTTAGTTTCTGCATCGTAGTACTAGTTTCTCGACCACATTATTTCTTGATCCATGTCTTGTAGTCATAAAACAAACAAATTGATTAACTCGCCTCCTTGTGTTCGACCCGCTGTTAGCTACAATTTGTCTTTATTTTTACCCTATAAGCGGCTTATTTAGCGTAAGGAAACTAATCGACTACATTAGCATTGGTTTGTTGAATTTTACGCTTGTTTTGTTGCTTTCGTGTTTTGTTTCATTTCAGGATATAATCATCAACACCGAGCACAAACTAGATCCTTTGGTCACATACATTGCTCACCTAAACACCGAGGGCTCAAAGAAGTGAAACGTCATGAGCCAAGCCATAAGAACAAGCCAAAATAGATCCACTCGACCAAAAAGGGCTCGAGCCAAGGTGGCTCGAGCAGCATCGCTCGAGTCAGAAGCTGATTATTACATATCTGAAGTTCGCTTCCCCATAAAAAAATATCCATGACCTTAGGTTAATGTTTAGTAAACACTACTTTGGTGAGAAAACCTAGCCTATGCCTCTTAGATTATTAATCATTTTATCCTTGCTTTTAGTTCATTGTATCCTTATTTACTTTTATGCTTTATTTTTATTAAGTACTTTTAATTGCTTGTTTTAATTATTTCTATCTCCAAACATCATATTATAAGTTTTTGAACACACTAATCGATTGAGAAACTATTAACCTAACCCTCACTCCTTGTGGATTCAACCCGTACTTGCCGACCTACTACGCTACGCCGTGCACTTACGGTATTACTATCGAAGGACGTAAAGTCCCGATCACCCGCGACTACTCGTCAACCATGCGCTTGCGGTTATTTAAAATTTTCCCTATCACCTACATAAACACATGCCATGAATATCCCCTTTATCAATGCCAATAGAAATCAACTTTGAGAAAGCCTCTACATAGATAATGATGAGACACGGAGAAATAGGGTCACCTTTTCTTAAACCCCTGGAAAGAACGATCTCCCCACACATTTTCCCATTTATTTTAAACGAGAAAGATACACTAGAAATACAGCTCATGATGCGACGAACCCAAGCATCACTAAACTCCATCTTGATCATCACTCTCTCCAAAAAAAATACCATTCCACCCCATCATATGTTTTGCTCATATCCAACTTAAGAGCCAAAGCTGCTCTCCCCTCACATCCCCATCTCTTCATAGCATGGAAGGCTTCAAAAGCAAGTAGTGCATTGTCAGTATTCAATCTCTTTGGGATAAAAGCACTTTGGTTGACAGAGATAAGGTTACCTAATAAAAAAATTTGAGTTTGTTAGCCATGACCTTAGAGATGATTTTGTAAATAACATTACAACTGATAGGAAGGAAGTCAGACATCGCTTTCGGCTCATTACATTTATAGATTAAGGTTATACAAGTTTTGTTAATAGAAGACAAATCGAAGAAACCCCTCCACCAGCATTTCACCAAACCAATAACATCATCACCAACAATGTCCCAAACTTTCTGAAAAAAATAAAGCATAGAAGCCATCCATACCTGGAGCCTTAGTCGGGTGCATTTGGAAGAGAGCAAAGCAAAATTTCATCTCCAATTGGTTCTTCGTTAAGCAGTATGTTCATATCATCAATCACCACAGCTGCAATGCCTCCAAGAGCTTCAGGAAACCCCGTAGGAGAACTAGTAGCAAAGATGCTCTAGAAATATGCAGTCACTAATCTTTCAATATTAGGTTTTGAGGTTTTCTAGGAGCCATCTTCATCATTAAGACCACGAATCAAATTTCTTTTCTTCCTCAACCTTGCTTTATGATGAAAGTATTCTGTGTTCTTGTCACCATCATTCAACTCATTCACTCTAGACCATGCTAATAAGCTTCTTCAACACGATGCAACCCATCCAGATTGTTTGCCATTTTAGAACGCAGCAAGCATATTAGCATCAGAAGATTGTTTTTGGCCTTGACCAACTTCTTTTTCAGTGATCTTTATCATACTCTTAGTTTTACCAAAGTTCCTAGAAGCCCAATCTTTCAGAGAGTTTGCACATTACTCTAATGTCAGATGAACCGGGTCGTTTACTCCTTCATTCCAAGCCTTAGAAACAACCATCTTACACCCATCCTGAGAAAGCCAATAAGACTTAAAGCGAAAAAACCTCTCATTATAGTCCTCCGTACATCGGTTTTCCAAACTTAACAAAATGGGAGCATGATCAGAACTATACATCGAGAAATGGCGCACATCACAACCAGAGAGCATATCAACCCAACTTGGAGCGGCAAGAAAACGATCAGTCTTTCACGGACAAAAGTAGAGTGAGACCTCCCACGACACCAAGTAAAGCAGTTGCCACGATAGCCCAAATCCACAAGATTACAATCATCAATGTAGTTTCTAAAAGCAGTAATCTCTCTATTATTTCTAAAAGCACTCCCCCTTCCCCCCTTCTCATCCGTGCTAAGAATCTCATTAAAGTCACCAAATACACAAAAGGGATATAAACATTATGAACAAGAGATCTCATAAGATCCCAAGTTTTAGACTTGCTAGCTCTATCAGACCACCCATAAATGCCATTCGCAACCCAATGATTGGCTGAATAATCAAAGTCCACCAAAATAAAAATATGCTTATCGGAAAAGGATGTAAGGCTAACTTTCTGATGATCTCTCCACCACATCCCCAAACCACCCGAATTACCCTAACTACTAATACAAAAACCATTATTAAAGCCACATTTAGTAGAACAATCTCTAATTTACTCCTATCAATCTTAGACTCCATAATAAAAACAAAATCGAGACGCTATTTCCAACATCAGTTGCGGAGAGCCTAAACTGTCTCGGGGTTAATCCCGCGACAGTTACAACTTAAAATTTTTGTTGTTCACAGACTTGGTTCAAACTAACTCCCACTACTGAAAATTCAAAGAAATTAATGAGATCAGACCCAACAACATTATCAAGGCATGACCTTCTTGTAACTAACTCACATCCTCCATAAAGACATCAGTATTAAAAGATTTTCTTTTACTAGCAGATGATGTCACAGCACACTGACTAATAGCCCCCAAATCATTCGGCTCCAACAAGGAAGCACTAGAAGCATTCTCTGTGCTAGGTGGCTTTGTCCCGTTTTTCACAAATTTCTTTGACCCAACATTGTGAGAGCCAATATTGAAAACTGGGCCAACATGCACATTATTAATTTCATCATTAATAACCAACACTTTCGGCCTTTGCACTCTATTCACCTCCATAATACACCCCTTCCCACCATTTCCACATAAAACTTCTTCATCAACGAACATGTGGTGTCTTCATCACTAATCCCACAACCTGCATTTTCAAAATTCTTCCTGACCACAATAGGAGCAGAAGACGATTTAGGTTTTGGAATAAAGAGGCATTTTTTCGACTTAAGCACATTTTCCTCTTCTTTGTTTTGATTATATCCTCTATGAGGTGAAGCCCGAACATCCATTCCCCAATCATAACCTCCGCAACGTTTGAGCAATCCTTTTCCATATGGCTCATGAGACCACACAAAAAAACAAAAATGAGGGAGTCTTTCATATTTGAGAGTAGCCTTAACAGTATTGCTACTCTTCGTACGAATCAATTGGGTTCTTTACAAAGGTTTTGTGATATCCATCCAAATCCTAACCCAACGAAAAGGGTGAATATCCAAAAAGTCTTCTTCAATATCCATGACATCTCCTAAAGCCTTAGCAAAGGCAATTATATTCTCATTAGATCTATACCCAAAAGGAATACAAAACAGGGAGAAATTCAATGCCAATTCGAGGGTTGGACATCTTCCATAGTTTCTTGGAGCACAAGCAACTTATTTTCAAAACACCATGGTCTACAAGAAGAAATTTATCCCTATCCAATAAAAGAATTGAACTAGGAATAAATTCACACCCATAGATCTAATAACACCATCTTCTTTGAGATTCCACACATGTATTAGCATACGTTTAAAAATTCAATGGATTTTCAGTCACAATTTGGCCAACCAACCGCAACGACAGTTTCTCATATTGTTCTTCCTCGAAACCATCACCTAGATCAATATCATCACCTTCATCATTAGCAAGATGTAGTTTAGAGCGCTGCTCGATCAAATCCTCAGCCATGAGATCTGAAAAAAACTAAGTTGCACGAGAGGGAGAAAAACTCTATGGAGAAAACCCTAGACAGGAAAATCCTAACCCTAGAGAGAGAAGGGGACGATTGATCTTGCAAGAAAATGTAAATAGCTAGTAATAAATGAATATATAGATTGAATTTGTTGAATAAAACTAAAAGTTTGAAAATCTATAAATAAGATTAAAAGAAAATAATGGAATCAATGCCAAATAAAGAAAATGATAAAAATGAGTGCAACAATTCAAAATAGAAAACAACACTAATTAACTGCAACGTGTGAAGTAAGTTTTTATAGTGAAATATGATTGAAATTGACCATTTCTTTTCTATTCATAGCAAGTGTTGGGTGTAAAATTGCATTAAATTTGTACTAATTTATATTTTTTGAAAAATTGAGGATTTTAAAATCATTAATAAAATTAAAATCAATCAATATAAATTAATTAACAATATTTAGACACAATGATATAGCGCAAACTAGATATTTTTTGCTATAGATCAAATGCACTCAAACTTTTTTTCTTTGTCTTTTGGATTATGATATCGTCTCATAGTGAAAAACCACAAAATAAGAAGCTCATTAAGCTAAAAGTTTCTATTATTAGGCTATTTAACCCAAGTATGAGGCATGTTTCACGATGAGACCGCACTACAAAAATATATCAATTTGGGGACAAAACCCAAATCTGAGGAAAGAGGTATAGCGACAAAGGAGGCAACAAAAAGCGTTGTCGCAGGCTGGCGACAAAATAGTCGTGTCGCTATTTTTGTCGCCAAAATAATCATTGTCGCTAAACCCGTCAACAACATCCATAGGCGGGAAAAAAATGTTCAAATTTCAGATATGCTATTTGCGTCGCTTAATTTGTCGCTATAATGATGAACGCGGGAATTTTCATTTATAAATACAGATGATGTTGCTACGAGTAGATTTTGGACTTCTACCAAAACGTCTTTCCACAAAATGAGTACGATAACGTAGAGGAACAGTCACCTGATGATTTAATACTTGAACAGCCGAATCCTAAGGCCAAAAAAATTTTTCAAAATGCTAAGTGCTGCATAGAACGTTGTATGATGGGTTCAAATTACTCTCAAATGTGGTTTATTAGGGGAATGATGAATCTAAAGACAGATCATAATTTTTAGAGAGGATGTACGCGATATGTGAACTTTGATGCGGGAGGCATTACCCCAACCTAACTCGATGACATCTAGTTTTTACGACACAAAGAACCAAATAGCGAGGCTTGAGTTGCCATCAGAGAGGATTGATTGTTTCATTAATGGGTGTATGATCTACTAGGGTCAAACTGCGAATGCCAGATGTTGTCGAACATGTTCGACAACAAGGTGGGTCAGAGACGATGTTGGAAATAGACGAATTTTGAGGAAACAATTTATATATCTTCCGATAGGTCCACGATTACAACAATTGTATGCATCTCGAGTTACTGCTAGTGAAATGAGATGGCACGCTAAGCACCACGTAGAAGAGGGGGAAATGTGCCTCCCGTCAGACACAAAGGCATGATTACATTTAAACGCAACACATCCAGCTTCTGCCGCTGAGATTAGAAATGTTAGGCTCGGTTTGTGTACAAGCGGATTCAACCCTTTTGGAAGCTCGGGAAGGCAGTATTCATCTTAGGTAGTGAATCTGACACCTTACATTCTCCTTGGATGTGCATGAAGACACTGTTAGTTTCATTTTATTCATATTTTATCCCCATCAATTGGCTTTATTATATTGGAATTTTGCATAACTATGCTTACTTTATTTGGGATTTTACGCTTGGTGGGTATTTTGGTGTTTTGTGCATTTTAGGTGATATTCAACAAAGCCGATCACAATCCAAGTACATTTGGCGCATACAATACTCACTTAACTTCGAAAGCTCAAGTAATCAAAGCCTTGATGACCCAAGTCAAGGAAATAAGGCCAAAATGAGCTAAAATAAACCCTTCTAAGCCCAATCGGCCAAAATTGGGTCGAGCCAAGCTTGCTCAAACACAAAAAAGACTTGTATTAGAAGACGGAGATGATTTCTATGATCGGCTTGAGGAGATTATAGAGGTTGAATATTCGGCAATGCCAATCAAGAGAATGACCTTATTCAAATGCCACTAGTATGATCCGACTCGTCATGGACATGGAAACGGCACACGTGTTCACAAACGCTATCCGATAGTAGACATCTATATTAATCAACGTATGGAAAGTATAACCCATTTGTGCTTAATAGTCAAGCTACTCAAGAATATTTCATGTCGTATCCAAGTTTAAGACGAGATTTACGAGATTGACGAGCTATGTGCAAAGTCAAGCCAAAGAAATATCAAGTTAGTGTTGCACAACCCAATGACATTGATGATAGCGCGTATCAAAAGGAACAACACATACAATTTCAGGTCTCTTATGAAGACAATATAGAGTCATCACTCTGCGATCCTTCAGGATAGTTTATTAAGTGCAATGATGAGCCAGAACCATCTACAACATTTTCCGTGGAAGATGCTGATGTTGATCTCATATTGTCCGATAATGAGCAAAACAATGATGCTGAATATTTTAGTGATGTAGGTAAAGAGGATGTTAACTAATATTAATATTAATTTGTAGTATTATATTGTATTTCTCTCTAAGTATTTTTTATCAATGTTAAACTATGGTTATACTTTTTGTATAATTTTGTACTAAACAATGGTTCATATTTTTTTATCTAAGGTTAGTAGTATTTTATAGTATTTATCTATTGTAGAAAGTTTTAATATTCATTATTATTTGCATTTCTAATATTATTATCAAATAATAATATTTTTTTGGATGAAATCGGATAATAATATTAAAAGTTAATAGATAAACATGGGAGACACATCAGCAAACAGGGCAACATGTTCAGCGACAAAGAGTTTGTCGCCATTTTTGTCGCTAAAATAAACCATACACTTTCAAGTACTGAGTTGAAAATACAAGACATTGAAAAGGACACTGTAAAAGCAAAAGTGACTTGCAAAAGTAATGCTTAATGACAAAATTAGTGACAAAATCTTCGTCGCTAAACCTAATTTTTTGTGCCACCTTCCTACCAAGTAAAAAGTGAGCTGGCCTAAATAGATCAGCGAGAAAAGTCAAATTTTGCACTGTAAAAACGTTTTAGCGACAAAGCATTTATCGCCTAGTTTGTCGCTAAAGTATTTTCCATTTTAAAATTTGAACGGTAAAAAGCAGGCGACAAAAATTTTGTAGCTAAACATCTGTTTACCCGTTCTTTAAATTCACTTCTATCCTTTACACAATCTACACTTCAAACTTATACATCTTCTTCTATAATTCACTTACCTTATTCATCTTCTTCTTCTCTAATTCACAACTTAAATCTTCAATCCATTACACAATTCACACTTCAATCCTTTCATCATAATTCACACAATCCTTTTCACAATTCGAAGACTTTTTCAGGCGATGCAATCAATTTTTCGGCTATTTTGCTTGTCATTTTCAGGTATTTTCCACTCAAACATTGTAATTTACAAATACATTGTTGTTTTTTCATTTTTAAAGGCTGGTTTTATCTTCAATTTTTGAATGTATCTTGAATTTTTTTTGTTTTTTGTATGCATGTTCAGTGTCCATCTATGTCGATCCATCTTCAATTTTTTGAATGCTTGTCTAACTGCAATGTCCATCTTCACAGATAGTCTCTTATGCCTTTTTTTTTTTGATTTTTTTTTTCGTTCTTTTGCTATTAATTTTCGAATTGTATTAGGATTGGGTTATTTGTTTTTTGCTGTTTTCTTAATAGTTGTTGGTTTATTTTGTATTTTTGTTATTTCTTTTCGAATGTTATTTTTGTTTTTTCCCTATTTTTTACTAAGTGCATGTTAACATCAGTAGTATTTTACTTTTTTGTTGATGTTTTTCGAATTTTATGTAATATTTTTGCTCTTTTTTTTTTTGTTTTTTCTTTAGAATTTCTTGCTTTTTTCGAATTATCATTTCCAAGTATTTTTGGTTGCTTTTTTTTTTTGCTACTTTTTGATTTGCTATTTCTCTTGTCGATTTTGAATATTTGTTTAATAATGTTAGTTTTAAATAATGTTGCTTTTTTTTTCGAATTATCATTTCCAAGTATTTTGAATATTTGTAGTATTTTGCTTTTTATGTTTTGCTTTTGATGTTGT
The DNA here is from genome assembly GCF_026212465.1 of Amaranthus tricolor. NCBI lineage: Eukaryota > Viridiplantae > Streptophyta > Magnoliopsida > Caryophyllales > Amaranthaceae > Amaranthus > Amaranthus tricolor. Next base: position 6,733,819 of record NC_080054.1, read on the forward strand.
TAGAGTATATAACATATCTTGGGGCTTCAACCATCAGCTTAAGCTTTTGGTTGAGTTGGTTCCTTGACATGGTATCAGAAGCCAACGTGAGAGGTCACGGGTTTGAATCTCAACCACCCCTCATTTAAAGTGGAATATTCAGCGCCTATGCGCATCCACACTTCTACCCCAATGGGGTCTCGTGTGAGGGGGCGTGTTAGAGTATATAACATATCTTGAAGCTTCAACCATCAGCTTAAACTTTTGGTTGAGTTGGTTCCTTGACAGATGTTTTTCGAATTTTATGTAATTTTTTCAGTTTCTATGTCCAATTTTGAATGCAAGTATGTAGATATGTAACTATGTCCAAAATTGAATTTCATGTCCAATTTTGAATGCTTTTGAATTTGTTTAGAAATATTATTGTTGTAATGAATGTCCATGTTCATGTTTAATTAATTTTTAGGTTCAAATGTTGCTATTTTTTAGGATTCATGTTCATATTTTATGGCTCTAATTATTTTTTGTAACATGTTGATTTTTATTTGCTTACCGTTAATTTCCTATATTCAACAATGGCAAATCACAAAAACAACCAAAATGATGACCAAACAAACAACATATTTGATTTTTATAGGTTTGACTTAAATGATGCATCACCTGGGGACTATGTTTATCAACATAGTTACTATGAGAATGTCAACCCACCACCATACCAACAACCATACCAAAAATCTTTCTCAAGTCTCTTAAATCAACATACAAATCCTTCACTAAACACTCCCAACAATTTAAATGTTACAACACCTCCTGAAAGGAATTATCAAAATTTTCAACAATATCCCTACCAGCCTTATCTCTCTCAGATGAAACATCAAAGGCCCTCTCAGGTGCCTTCCCATTTGCCCCTCCATCATGATATGCATCCCTGATGACGTCCCAACAAACCCCATACTTTGTTGAGGAAGTTGACGATGATGGAGGGGATAACGATGAAGAAGAAAGGGGATTTTCGCTAAGTCGGATCCTCAAGATATGGATGCCGAACCTCATCAAGTGCTTACTCAAATACCCCAACATTCTTCTTGGGATATACATTCTTCTTGGGATATTCTTGGGATATTCATGGGGACACCCCTAAATTTTCAGCCCCTTAAACGAAACAAAAATAGTTAAGGACGGGAGAAAATTCAGGTGTTATATAAAAAGAAAAGGAAAAGAAGTTAAAATAAACGTTAATAACTAGTTAAAAAGGATGAGTGGTAATTTCGGCAGCATCTCTACTAAAAACTAAGGATGTGACAAGGATATATAGATAGATAACATAACTAAACTAATCTGAGACCTTCAACGCCTTTCCAAAAATATGTCACGACGAAATGAATCATCGTCGGCTTCTCAAATCATCAACTCTAACGTGGATCGTGGTTCCAGTGCATAGGTTTTGACGACTACAACTGAAGTATTCATAAGGTCATACATTCAAAAACTACGCAGCGGAACTAAAACCATACAAGGAGTCTCGTGGCTCCCTACAAAAGAATTATACCACCCAAAAACATTACAAGCAACACAAGAACTGCATAACATCAGGCTACTTCTATAACAGTTTCTACGATAGTAATCCACTCTTTCCTCAATGTAATGCGAAGGAAGCTCTTATACCTGTTATGTCAAACTATGATGCTCCTTCTGCTCAACATAATGATGATAGCCAAATGTATCATAGCAGGTTCATCATAGAGAGTCATGAATAAACAACAACAAACACATGCAAGTCAGTAATCAATTAACTTATAACGATTAGAGTCAAAACAAGGGGATAGACGACGACATAACACAATAATAACGAATCTACTCATCTGTCTAAACACTTATGTAAAACCCCTGAATTTTCAACCCCTTAAACGAAACAAGAATCGTAAAGGAAGAGAGGAAATTCGGGTGTTACATAAAAAGAAAAGAGAACGTAATTAAAATAAACGTTAAAGATTAATTAAAAAGTGAGTAGGTGGAATTTCGGCAGCATCTCTACTGAAAACTGAGGATGTGACAAGAATATATAATTGGATAACATAACTATAATAATCTAAGGCCTTTAATGCCTTCAAGAATATGTCACGACGGAAAGAATCATCGTCGGCTTCTCAAATCATCAACTCTAATGAAGATCGTGGTTCCAGTGTTAACGCATCGATCTAACGGATACTAAAAGAGTATTCTCAATACTATACATCTAGAAACTACGCAGTGGAACTATGGATCATACAAGGAGTCACATGGCTCCATACAAACTAAATTATACAACCCAAAAGAAAAACTTTACAAGTAATATAGAAGTTACAAGCATTAGACAATTTGTACA
>NC_080054.1:6741162-6746162 GCF_026212465.1 Amaranthus tricolor
AAGATGTGCTCCTAAGAAGTTCTGTACCCAAAGCTTTTTGAAATGCTTCCCAAAATTTTGACACGTATGTAGTATCACGATCAGACACTATAGATCTAGGGACACCGTGGTATCGTACGACATTCTTAAGGTAAGCTCGGGCCAACTGATCCATATCCCACTGATTATTCATCGTTAAGAACTTAGCACTTTTGGTGAGTCTATCCACGATCACCCATGACGTATCATTTATTGACTTAATCCTCGGTAAATCCAAAACAAAATCCATGGATATGTCATCCTATTTCCATACAGGAATATCCAAAGGTTGGAGTAAACCTGCAGGCTTCTTATGCTCGCTCTTTACCTTCTGACAGGCCAAACACTTGGAAACAAACTCAGCAATATCTCTTTTCATCCCCGTCCACCAAAATGTCTGCTTCAAGTCTTGATACATTTTATCTCCTCCCGGATGAATAGAGTACTTTTAGCTATGAGCCTCTGTCAATATCTTCTCCTTAAGCTCTGTGCAAGTAGAAGGTACACACCATCGACCCTTATATCGAATGCTACCATCCTCGAATATCATGAATCCTTCAGCTTTCCCTTCTTTAACTTACTCTCTCGTTTTCTCCAATAAGGAGTCACTCATTTGCTTTGTTAAAATTTCCTCAAAAATTGAAGGTCGGATGGATAAGGCTGCTAATCGAGACTTTAGCTCCCCATGCTGTACAATCTCGAGGTTCAATCCTTCCATGTCTGTCTGCAACTTTCTAGGAACAGTCAAGGAAGTTAAGGAATGACTGGTCTTTCTACTCAAAGCATCAGCGACCACATTGGCCTTACCTTCATGGTAATTGAATTCCACGTCATAGTCGTTAATCAACTCTAGCCACCTACGTTGTCTCATGTTCAAATTTTGTTGTGTATACAAGTATCGCAAGCTTTGATGGTCAGTATAAATTTTGCACTTCACTCCATATAAGTAATGTCTCCAAATCTTCAGAGCAAAGACAATGGCTGCTAGTTCTAGATCATGAGTCGGATAATTGACTTCATGCGGTTTAAGTTGTCTTGATGCATAAGCAATAACCTTTCGATCTTAAATCAACACACACCCTAACCCATTTTTCGAGGCATCATTATACACAAGATACTCAGACGTGCTGTCTGGAAGGGTTAAAACCGGTGCAGTAGTCAATCTCTCCTTTAATGTTCGGAAGGCTCCCTCACACTCCTCAGTCCACTCAAATTTCTTGTCTTTCTTCATCAAATTAGTCATTGGTCGGGAAATCTTCGAGAAATCCTTCACAAATCTTCTATAGTAACCAGCCAAACCCAGAAAACTTCGAATCTCGGTCACATTTTTCGGTGTAGGCCAATCCTTCACCGCCTCGATCTTAGTTGGATCCACGGTAACTCCCTCTTTGGATACAAAATGCCCCATAAATGATACTTTTTCAAGCCAAAACTCACACTTAGAAAATTTGGCATACAATTGATTCTCTCGAAGTATCTGCAATACTTGCCTCAAATGTTGTTCGTGCTCTCCCTCATCCTTTGAATACACCAAAATATCATCAAATGAAGACCACGACGAACTTATCGAGGTATGCACTAAATACCCGATTCATCAAACACATGAATGTTGTCGGTGCATTTGTCAGCCCAAATAGCATCACTGTAAACTCAAAATGCCCATAGCGAGTCCTAAAGGCCATCTTGGGTACATCTCTCTTCGCTATTCTCAATTGATGATAGCCAGACCTCAAGTCAATCTTTGAAAACATTTTGGCTCCCTTAAGCTGGTCAAACAGGTCATCAATTCTCGGTAGAGGGTATTTGTTCTTCACAGTAACCTTGTTCAGCTCACGGTAATCTATGCATAGTCTCATACTCCCATCCTTCTTGCGAACAAACAACACAGGTGCCCCCCAGGGCGAAACACTCGGTCGTATGTACCCTTTCTCCAACAACTCTTCTACTTGCTATCTCAATTCTTCCATCTCTGCTGGTGCCATCCTATAAGGCGCTTTGGATATGGGTCCCGCCCCCGGTACTAAGTCTATGGTAAATTCAAGGTCCCGAATAGGTGGCATTCCTGGTATTTCATCTGGGAAGACATCCATAAACTCGTTTACGACGGGAACAGTCTCAAGAGCCACAACCTTATCCTCTATTCTTCGAACGTGACACAAGTAACAAGGTAGTCCCCGCCTCAGCAGTCTCTTCATTCTCAAGGAAGATACCATTTTAGTCCGTAACCCCGAAGTGCCCTTGTTATACTTAACCCTTTTTCCCTTAGGTCCCACAAGCCTCACTTCTTGTTTGTCGCACTCAATCTCTGCCTTGAAATGACCTAACCAATCCATCCCAAGAAGGATGTCTAAGTCATCCATGTCGAGCTCATAAAAGTCACTAGGGAAAACAACTTCTCCTATGGTTAAAGAAACTCCTCTATATAACCTAGTACACTGAAATAACTCCCCCGATGGAATCGTTACTACATTAGAGGTGGATTCAGGGTTCTTTAATCCTAACTTATCGATCTTTGATGTGCATACAAAAGAATCAGATGCCCCAGTATCAAACAATACTTTAACAGGTACTGAATTCACAAGGAACGTACCTGTCACCACATCCCTTGCCGACTCTGCCTCCTTACTACTGATAGCTGTCAACCTCCCAGTAGTTGAATGAGTTACAGCCGTACTGGCTCCTCCATTGCCATTCCAGAGGTTGTTCCCATTCAGTCCTCCAGACTTGAAGCTACTTTGAGGTGTGCGGTTTCCATTCCAATCCCTCTGGTGGTTTAGTTTCCTACCGCTGTAGTCGTTCCCATTGTTGTTATTTCTGAAATTCCCCGGTCTGGAGTTTTGTTGCCCATTATATTGTTGAACTGGATGTCCATGCTTTGCGAAGCACTCATACTCTCGGTGTCCCAGTTTGCCACAATATTTGCACTCTACCAAATTCCCACTACAGTCCTTCCCCGGGTGATTGTTGGGACACTTAGAGCAAGAGAAGGCTCTTTCCTTGCCATGACGATCCTTGAAAATTGTGTTGTTGATGGAAAACTCTTTCCTCTTTTCCCCACTAGGGGTTGCCCCACTACTAGTCTCGGGCCCTTTTCCCTTGTCCATCTCAATCAAGCTTCCGACTTGAGCAGCTCTCTGATACATCGCATCCAAAGGGGTGTATTTGTCGCTATCAATGTGAACTTGCACCTGATTCACTAATCCCAATTCAATTCTTTGCATCTTCTTTTCTTCAGTAGGGACGTCGTCAGGGCAGTATTTGTTCAATGAATTTCTTATAGTATTCATCCACGGACATCTCCCTCATCTCAAGCCTAGCAAATTCATTGGACTTCTGCTTCCTGATATGTGGTGGGTAAAACTTTTCTCGAATCATCGTCTTGTAATCTACCTCTTCTTGTAATCGGGATCACTCATCACACTATCTGTTGCATTCGACCACCAATAATCTGCCTCTTCTTGAAGGTAGAATGCAGCCTGGTCTACCCTCAAGTGCTCCAGGCATTGCACCACGTTGAATAATTTGTCAAATTCTCGTAACCAACTTTCCAAAGCTGCAGGTTCCCTAGTCCCTGAGTGCGTAGGAGGTTTATCCTGAGAGATTCTCTTGCTCATAGAGGAAGTTGTCTCTGCAGTCGGCTTGGACTTTGACCTCCTTTCCTCAGCTAGTTCCATAACCAGCTCACGTAGTGCCTTATTAGAAGACAGTTGTCTCAAACGTTTGCTAGATAGAGGAGGCATTTCCTGTCAACATCATCCAACACGAATGTAAGTTTATTTCCCATTTATGCCCAAAAAGACGAGAAAGAGTGGGGTCGAAGATTTAACTCACGATCTGACTTACCTACATGTGTACTCCTACCTCTATGATAATCAACCTTAAACAGTACTACGCTTATGTTAAAGGATTTCATAATGAAATGTTAAAAGTCGGAATTCGCATATAAGAAATGAAATTTTGTCATATATAGATTCTCAAGTACCCAATCACGTAACGTATTAACCTTTTCATACCAATAAGGTTCAATTTCATCACATTTAAGCATTATTATACGAATTTAGTAGATTGTACCAAAAACTTCACTAACACTAAATAATACTTAATATTGCAGAGAATGTAACTAGCATCTGTTAAACAAACCCTTGTTCATAAGGGAGTCATAAGTATGAGCAACTTACACTTATAAATCTAATATCAAATTACTTAACTTATTCTACTTATGCACATGCAATAATCACCACAAAGCAAAACATAAGTCGTATATCTATCCTAAATCTACCCCAGCTCTCACGCGTAACATTAACTTCAAAAAATTTCTTAAAGACTTTAGAATATGAGCGTCAAAGTAGGAACCACTGGCTCTGGTAACCACTTGTAACACCCGAATTTCGTAACACCCCTAAAGAAAAGGAAGGGAGGAAATTCGGGTGTTACATAAAAAGAAAAGGAAACGTAATTAAAATAAACGCTAAAGATTAATTAAAAAGTGAGTAGGTGAAATTTCGGTAGCATCTCTGCTAAAAACTGAGGATGTGACAAGAATATATAATTGGATAACATAACTATAATAATCTAAAGCCTTTAATGCCTTCAAGAATATGTCACGACGGAAAGAATCATCGTCAGCTTCTCAAATCATCAACTCTAATGAGGATCGTGGTTCCAGTGTTAACGCATCGATCTGACGGATACTTAAGGAGCATTCTCAATACTATACATACAAAAACTACGCAGCGGAACTATGAATCATACAAGGAGTCACATGGCTCCATACAAAAGAAATTATACAACCCAAAAGAAAAACTTTACAAGTAATATAGAAGCTACAAGCATTAGACAATTTGTACACAATTGTTACGACCGTACTCCGCTCTTTCCCCCAATGCAAAGCAAAAGAAGCTCCTATACCTGTCATGTCAAGCTATGATCCCTCTGCTTCTCAACATAATGACCATAATCAGATGTGTCATAGCAGGAACATC